>NC_053024.1:314412738-314530238 GCF_003073215.2 Triticum urartu
TGTGTGGATGAAGCTTTTGAGATTTAGGAAAACCGTGATATGAGAGGAATTAAGGAGACACAAAAGCTCAAGATTGGAGATGCCCAATGCATCCCAAGATAATATTTCAAGAACTCTCACGCATCTAAGCTTGGGGATGCCCCGGTAGGCATCCCACCTTTTTCATCAACAATTATCGGTTAGTATAGGTTGAGCCTAAGTTTTTGCTTCTTCACATGATGTGTGCTATCCTTGGATTTTCATTTTGTTTTGTTTTGCTTGCTGTTTTATAAAGTACTTAGATCTGAAAGTTTTTAAATAAAATAGAGTCCTCAAATAGTTACCAGGGAGGCTAAGTAAGTGGCATTCACATCCCGTCAATGAAGCTCTTTTCTATGTCATTTACTCTTGGCTTCACTTATATCCTATGAGTAAATTGTTGAATAAATTGAATGTCATGAAGTTGAAATCATATCATGCCTAGTGGTAGCTTCACATTGGGTTTAGAAAGTGAAATCTTTTGAGGCTTGACAATCACAATATTGGTCATTCAAGCAATTCACTAATAATTAGTATAAGGAAGAGAACTTCCACATGCAAATACACTGTCACGAAAATCTTTTGTGATTGTGAGCCCCCATCAAAATATTATATGCCAAATTTGTTGACATTGTACAAGGAAGACAACGTAATGTTTTATGTTTGTTCATATTCACATATCAGCTATATTTTCATAAATCCTTCAACATGTGGTGCTTGCCCTCCATCTTTGCTAGCCAAAAATTCCGCACCAAGTAGAGATACTACTTGTGCATCCAAAAACCCTTAAACCCAAAACTTATTTTCATGAGTCCACCATACCTACCTAAGGGTTGAGCAAGATCCCTCAAGTAAGTTATCATCGGTGCAAAAAAGGCAATAAAAATTGCTTCTAAAAGTGTGAGATCATTTAGTGTAAAAGAACATTGAGCGTTGTACGAACTTGTGATGGTAAAGCAATAAAAGCGATAGACTGCATAATAAAGGTTGCTATCACGAGGGGCAATATAACGTGACGTTCTTTTGCACTAAGGGATTGAGCATACAAACAAATAAGTGCATGGCAACCTCTGCTTCCCACTGCGAAGGGCTTATCTTTTACATTTATGTACTTACTTTTATGCAAAGATTCAAAGTTCTTCTCTCTATTCCTTTTTATTTTTCTCTTTTGGAAAGCATCATGTGGTGACACTAGTAGAAAAAGGGCCTTTAGTCCCGGTTCATAAGGGCCTTTAGTCCCGGTTCTGGAACCGGGACTAAAGGGTCGGTACTAAAGCCTCCTGTAACGCCCTCGATGCGGCTACATCTCCCACGTGTCGAAGCACGACTTAGAGGCATAACCGCATTGAAAGCAATGTCGCAAGTGAGGTAATCTTCACACAACCCATGTAATACATAAGGGAAAGAGATACATAGTTGGCTTACAATCGCCACTTCACACAATACATGAATAAAGCATTACAACATCCAAATGCAATCAAGGTCCGACTACGGAACCAAAATAAAGAAGAACCCCAAATGCGACAAAGGTCCCCGATCGACCCCAACTGGACTCCACTACTGATCAACTAGAATGAAGCAACGCAAAGGACAAGATCTTCATCGAGCTCCTCCTGAGCTGGGTTGCGTCATCTGCATGGACTCATCGGCACCTGCAAACTGGTTTTGGAAGTATCTGTGAGCCACGGAGACTCAGCAATCTCGCACCCTCGCGATCAAGACTATTTAAGCTTATGGGTAAGGTAAAGGTATGAGGTGGAGCTGCAGCAAGCGACTAGCATATATGGTGGCTAACATACGCAAATGAGAGCGAGAAGAGAAAGCAAAGCACGGTCGATAAAAGTATGATCAAGAAGTGATCCTAAAACAACCTACGTCAAACATAACTCCAACACCGTGTTCACTTCCCGGACTCCGCCGGAAAGAGACCATCATGGTTACCACACGTGATTGATTCATTTTAATTAAGTTAAGGTTCAAGTTATCTACAACCGGACATTAACAAATTCCCATCTGCCCATAACCGCGGGCACGGCTTTCGAAAGTTCAAATCCCTGCAGGGGAGTCCCAACTTAGCCCATGAAAAGCTCTCGCGGTCAACGAAGGAATAGACCTCCTCCCGAGACGTTCCGATCCGACTCGGTATCTCGGTTCTTCAAGACACTTCGACAGGTTAAAACAAGTCCAACAACACCGCCCGAATGTGCCGACAAATCCCGATAGGAGCTGCACATATCTCGTTCTCAGGGCACACTCAGATGAGACATCCTACGAGTAAAACCAACCCTCAAGTTGCCCCGAGGTGGCCCCGCAGTCTACTTTGTCAGATCAACACTCAGAGGAGCACTGGCCTGGGGGGGTTAAAATAATGATGACCCTTGGGCGCGCGACCCCCAAGGGAAAAGAAAAGGCTAGGCGGCGAATGGTAAAACCAATGTTGCGCATTGCTGGAAAAGCTTTAATCAAGGCGAACTATCAAGGGGTTCCCATTATTACCCAACCGCGTAAGGGACGCAAAATCCGAGAAAACATAACACCGATATGATGGAAACTAGGGCGGCAAGAGTGGAACAAAACACCAGGCATAAGGCCGAGCCTTCCACCCTTTACCAAGTATATAGATGCGTTAATTAAATAAGATATAATGTGATATCCCAACAAGTAAACATGATCCAACAAGGAACAACATCTCCATGTTCCAACAAGGAACAAACTTCAATCTTCACCTGCAACTAACAACGCTATAAGAGGGGCTGAGCAAAGCGGTAACATAGCCAATCAATGGTTTGCTAGGACAAGGTGGGTTAGAGGCTTGGTTCAACAATATGGGAGGCATGATAAGAAAGTGGTAGGTATCGCAGCATAGGCATAGCAAAAGGGCGAGCAACTAAGCAAGCAAAGATAGAAGTGATTTCGAGGGTATGATCATCTTGCCTGAGATCCCGCAAGGAAGAAGAACGAGTCCATGAAGAAGACAAACGGACGTAGAGCAACGGGTCCTCACAAACGCGATGTTACCGGAACCAACCCGAAGAAGCAAACACCGGAAAGAGGCACACAACATAGTAAACAACCAACACATGAACATGGTATGATATGCGCGATGCGGTATGCGATGCATATGCATGATTTGACAAGGAATGAAAGAACCTGGCCTCAAATTGGAAATCCAAGTGTGCCACTGGAAATATGAGATGAAATCGCTTGAAAACGATATAAAGATCACCGGAAACGGAGTTACGGTTTGGAAATGGCAAGCAATTCAAATATGACCACGTTCTGCGATTTACAGCAAGTAGCCATCTAAATGCAACAAGATGAACATGCTACGGCACCCAAACATGGCATAAAAATACATGGCAGGGATCCACTCATGATGCTTAACAAAAGATTAACACTGAGCTTGTAAGTGCATCTAGTGCCACCCCTAGTTGGTTTTGGAGTATTGACGACAAACCTAGTTGAGGGACTAATGTGTTTGTGAGAATTGCAGGAAAACACAGGTAGAAGTCCCTCATTGATTCGGTTTTGCTACCAGAGATGACCCCTAAAAATGTATGAAGACATTGAAGACAATGGTGGTTTATGAAGATATTCATATTGAAGACAATGACAGGAGAAGACTCCCTATGAAGTTTTTGGAACTCGAAGACCTAGATCCTTCGTAGTTTTATTTCATTCATGTTGTGTCATAGGAACCACCGTACTGTTAAGTGGGGTCAAAGAGAACCAGTCAGAATGACTGAAGTGATGCCTAATTCAAATCCTATGTCTTCGAGCGAAGACTTTGAGAGAAAATCTTGTCCAGAGTCAGACAAGTCAGCTTTACTTGTAGCCCAAGTAAAGTTGTCGTGTGAGTTCAAAATTCGACCGTTGGTACACGTGTCAATTCCTTAGTGACCCGGGGTCATTTCGGACAGATCAGGTCGGGTTGCCAAGTGGCTATAAATAGTTCACCCCCCACAACCATAAACGGTTGGCTGCTCAGATTTCAGTGCACGGCTTTTGTCGTTTAAGAGCAACCCACCTCGAAGCCTTTGAAAGAAAAATTCCCAGTGAGGAGAAAAGCCCTAACCACCCAGAGCCAGAGCAAATTGGGCATCACTTAAGTCTTCGTGTCTGTGTGATCTGAAGACTTATTACACGTGAGGACTGTGCATCCTCCAGACGGTTAGGCGTCGCGTTCAGAGCATCCAAGAGAAATTGTGGATTGCCAGTGAACGAAGTCTGTGAAGGTTTGGGAGTCTACCTTGAAGACTTACCTGAGTGATTGGGCGAGGTCTGTGTGACCTTAGCTCAAGGAGAAAACGGTGAGGACTGGGTGTCTTGGACTAAGTGTCCTTGACTGGGTGTCCGGGACTGTGTGTCCTTTGGTTTAAATACCTAGCCGCTCCAACCAGACGTACAGTTGTCACAGCAACTGGAACTGGTCAAACAAATCATTGTCTTCAACGCATCGCTGGTTTCATCTTCACTTCCTCTCACTTACAGTTATTCATTGTGAAGCCATTGCATGCTTGCTTTATCTTTTGTCTTCACAACATGAATGTATGATTTGTTTGGCTTCATAACTTCTTCCTACCTGATCCTTATTACACTGAAGCTTTTGTCACTGCGCTTTCACTTTATTGAATACTTGACCATGGCTTGCCTAGTGTAATCTAACTTCCGCTGTATAGTAATAGGCATAATCTTCACTGTTTGTCTTCATAACTCTCACTTTTGAAGACTTTCATAAAAATCGCCTATTCACCCCCCCTCTAGTCGATATAACGCACTTTCAATTGGTATCAGAGCGAGGTGCTCCCTTGTTCTGTGTGATTCGGTTTAACCACCTGGAGTTTTAGCTATGTCGACTGCAGGGATAATCAAAGTCTCCGCTGCTTGCCCCGTCTTGGATGGAACTGAATATCCCTACTGGAAGAATAAGATGCGCATGCATCTTGAAGCCATTGACATCGACCTATGGTATGTCGTCGAGAACGGCGTTCCCAAGGCTGGAGAAGGTGTCACTGCTGCTGATGTACAGAAGTTCGCTCAACTGGACTCCACTGCCAAGAGTATAATATGTGGTCATCTGACCAAAGGACAGTATGGCCGTGTGAGTGCTTTGAAGACATCCAAGCTAGTCTGGGACTGGCTCTCAAAGGTCAATGAAGGCATCTCAACCCAGAGAGATCAAAGAATCAGTGTTCTTCGCAACCTCTTCAACCGCTTCAAGCGAAATGACAATGAGAATGTCCAGCACACATTTGACCGGCTCACTGACATCACAAATGAGCTTCAAGCCCTCGGCGCCACTGAGATCACCAAACATGAAATCGTCAAGACGCTGCTGAGATCACTTGATAGTTCGTTTGACATCCTGGCCCTGATGATTCAAGAACGTCCTGATTTCAAGACACTCGATCCGTCTGACATACTTGAGAGGCTCAACACACATGAGTTTCAGCTTTCTGAGAAAAGAGATATCTACGGCCCAAACTATGGGCGAACTCGTGCCTTGAAGGCAAAAGCTGTATCCTCATCTGAAGAAGAATCTGACTGCAGTTCTGATGATCCTGAAGACATTGGAAGAGAACTTGCAATGCTAGTGAAGAAGTTCCAAAAATTCACTAAGAAGAAAGGCTTCAGGAAATCTTCACGATCAAGCTCAAGGAATGATGAAGCTTCTGCTCATGACTACAAGAAGAAAACATGTCACAAGTGCAAGAAAACTGGACACTTCATCTCTGAGTGTCCACAGTGGGACAATGAGAACAGAAGGAAGAAGAAGAGCAAGGAATATGATTCTGACGACAAGAAGAAGAAGAAATACTCAAAGTCTTCTTCTAAAACTTCATCAGGGTCTTCATCACACAAGAAGAGCTCATCTGGCAAGGCACGTGCGTTTGTTGGAAAGGAGATGGATTCAGAGGAGGAGTCCGCATCTGAGGAGGCAGAGGTGGAGTCTGAGGAGGAGTCTGATTCTGGCATTGCGAGTCTGGCTACAGCATACGTCGCCAAGTCCATCTTCAATACTGAAGACAATGACTGCATCACCGACACCGACGCAAATGATAAGAACGACTCCACTCCTACCTACTGCTTCATGGCACGCGGTGCCAAGGTAAACACACGCACAACTCGCTATGAAACATCTAGTGACGATGACTCTGAATGTGATTCAAAACCTAGCTACAAAACACTTGCTAAAATTGCAACTGAACAAGAGAAAGCTATGGAACATATTCAAAAATTGTTAGACAGAAGCGATGATCTGTTGGGTGCTGAAATGACTCGATCTGAATCCTTAATTGAAGACATAAAAAACCTTCATGTTAAGTATCAGGAACTTGAAGATCGTCATGATACTCTCTCAACAACTCATGAAAAGCTTTCCTATGATTATCTTCAAAGGAAGCAAGAACTTGAGAAATTGAGGGCGGCTCATGAAGATCTTCAAAAGGAAAACGAGTCACTTCGCGCTGAACACATCAGTCCCGCTCAGGAAGGATTTGAACCACCATGTCTTAAATGCATTGAGCGTGATAATGCTGCTTCTGTTGCTGAATGTTCCACTGCTACTACTGTTTCAATATCTTCAACTGTTGATGTGGTAACTAACCCCTCTGCTGAGGATACCACTGCTATTGCTGATGAGAATGCTAGGTTGAAGACATTGCTTGAAACAGTGGATGTGCGATTTGATGAAACCAATGGATCACAAAGAGAGCAATTGCCAAATGTGCTAGATGAAGTTCCAGCAAATGAATCAATCAAGCTTATGGGAACTGGAGAAATTGTACCTTCTGAAGCTCAACCTGAAGAAGAACTTATCATCTCAGCACCTGATCCACATGAAGACAATGCTCAGCCTGAAGATATACCTTTAAATGACCACATAGATCAGCAAGAGCAAAGTCTTCGCCCCACACACCCTCGTGTTGCAAATGAAGTACAAATTGACAAAATACTGGACAGCATCAATGCACCTGGTCCACTCACTCGTTCAAGGGAAACTCAGCTAACAAACTTCTGTGGGCATTTCGCATTCGTCTCAATATCAGAACCCAAGAAAGTTGAAGAAGCCTTCATGGAACCTGAATGGATTCAAGCTATGCAAGAAGAGCTTCAACAGTTTGAGCTGAATAATGTATGGGAACTGGTTAAGCGTCCTGATCCACGGAAGCACAACATAATAGGCACCAAATGGATATACCGCAACAAGCAAGATGAGCATGGTCAAGTTGTCAGAAACAAAGCTCGTCTAGTTGCTCAAGGATATACTCAAGTGGAGGGCATTGACTTCGATGAAACATTTGCTCCTATGGCTAGGCTTGAAGCCATACGCATACTGCTGGCCTATGCAAATCATCATAACATACTTCTCTATCAGATGGATGTGAAAAGTGCCTTTCTCAATGGCAAGATTGAAGAAGAAGTGTATGTTGCACAACCACCTGGCTTTGAAAATCCAAAACATCCTGATATGGTATACAAGCTCAACAAGGCACTGTATGGCCTCAAACAAGCCCCTAGGGCCTGGTATGATACACTCAAGTACTTTCTGAAAAGCAAAGGCTTCATACCTGGTTCCCTGGATCCCACTCTTTTCACAAAGACATATGATGGTGAACTGTTTGTGTGCCAAATATATGTGGATGACATTATCTTCGGCTGCACCAATCAGAAGTATAGTGAAGAATTTGGATACATGATGCAAGAGCAATATCAGATGTCCATGATGGGGGAGCTGAAGTTCTTTCTCGGTCTTCAAATACGGCAACAACGCAACGGCATCTTCATATCACAAGAGAAATATCTTAAAGAATGCCTAAAGAAGTTCGGTATGCAAGACTGCAAAGGCTTCACAACACCAATGCCAGCCAAGCATCATCTGGGTCCCGACGACAACGGTAAAGAGTTCGATCAAAAGGTATACCGCTCCATGATTGGGTCTTTGCTTTATTTATGTGCATCTAGGCCAGATATCATGCTCAGTGTTTGCATGTGTGCTCGATTTCAAGCGACACCAAAGGAGTCGCATCACTTAGCTGTGAAGCGAATTCTTCGATATTTGGCTCACACCCCAACTCTAGGATTATGGTATCCAAAGGGCTCAGAGTTTGATTTAGTTGGATTTTCAGATGCTGATTATGCTGGTGACAAAGTTGATCGCAAGTCTACATCAGGCACATGTCACTTTCTGGGACGATCACTTGTATGTTGGTCTTCAAAGAAGCAGAACTGTGTATCACTCTCCACTGCTGAATCTGAATACATTGCTGCTGGATCTTGCTGCGCTCAGCTTCTGTGGATGAAGCAAACACTCAAGGATTATGGCATTCATCTGAAGCAAGTGCCACTTTACTGCGACAACGAAAGTGCCATCAAGATTGCCAACAACCCAGTTCAGCATTCGAAGACAAAGCACATTGAAATTCGTCATCACTTTCTCAGAGATCATGTTGTGAAGGAAGACATTGATATCATACACGTCAACACTAAAGAGCAATTGGCAGATATCTTCACAAAGCCCTTGGATGAGAAGAGATTTTGCAAGTTACGGTGTGAGCTAAATATCTTGGAATCCTCAAATGTCCTGTGATCAGGCACACATCCTAACACTTAAGCATATTGATGACTTAGATGAGCAACACACAAAGTAGTGTATATCTTCAAACAATGAAGACATACATTCTAAGTGTGAATACATTAATGTGGAATTTGACTTCGGAGCGCCACGATAATTGTGCGCCGTGTCTGGGTCTAATACTTCCTATACGGTGGGTAACGCCACCACCAAACGTTCCATTTTGAAGCGCTTCTCACATGGAGTTACCTCTCAATGTCTTCACAATTGGTTTGGTTTAATTCTCAATATGTCTTCATGATTATCTTCACTTCGTTGATTATATGGATATATATGTACTGATGTTCTGTCCTCTACAGCATTCACTTATAGCTATGTTTTCTTGATTGAATCTTTTGAACTAAGTGAATGTGATCGGACCCTAACCTCTCTATGCTTTCTATCTCAAACTCTATCTCTCCAAGTCATATGCATTCTGTTGAAACTGTCGAATGTCTTCCCTGTGTCCTTGTCAGCCGAAGACATTAAGACAACCATAAAAGTCCGTTTTTAATGCTCATTCCTCCACATAAGATCCAGAGAAGCAGGAACGACCGTCCGACAATTTAGGCGTGCGTGGGACATGGAACAAATCCCAATCTTCCTCTAACTGGCCACGCGTGCCTCAAATGCGAACCGCCAGGGGCACCTGCGTAATAGCGCTGTGCCGCCTCTATCCCTATAAATACATGATTCACTGCGGTCATTATCTCCTTCTTCCACCCTCGCACGAACCCTAGCGCCACCGCTAGCACTCGACGACGCCGGCGACGACGCGCTTCACTGCCGCAACCTCTCTGATGCCGTTTTCACGCCGACCGCGGACATCGCTCTCTCCACCGTCGCCGTAGGTGTCTTCCGTCGCCAAGTTAGGGCACGGAGGATTGAACTGCTCATCTCAACTCTCACTTCGTCTAGCAGTTCCAAGTGTGGTAAATAAAACCTCTTTTTACAGCTTCTTTTGATCCTACAGTTCAGTCACTTTCTGCCATAAGAAGTTTCTCTTCACACCAGTTAAATCTCTCGCTGCATCTCATAACATGCCTAGTATATTCACTTGTGCTTTATAAAGTAGTTAGATTCCTCACTTGTACTGATCTGTGGGTTCGTACAAATCTGGAACCAACTTCTTATCTATAAGTGAATGTCTTCGCATAATGAGGTCAATGTCTTCTAAACCGATTTATCTTCAAAATCTTCTGAGAATGCATATGACCTCTTCCCCTTCCCTCGCACCTTAATGCTGTCACAGGTACATGTCCGTGGGAGAATCCTTTGGTTCTCATAGTCTGCATTCATTTGCAGAGTACTTGCAGCATCACATCAACTCGCCTGAAGCCAGTTCTTGCAAAAGGAATCCTTTGAAGCCTTTGAACATCTTGAAGCCTTGCAAGTTATTCATGGCTTCAGAAACAGTAGCAAGGAAGGGAGGAAGACAGCGACGTGGTGAAACATCCAAAGATCTGCCTGATGAATTGGCAGAGATGTACAAAACTGATCCTGAAGAAAGCTATGGTCAGCGCAAAACACGAATCCAATGGATTCGAAGATATTGGGCAGAGCAATGGTTCCACTACCGCTTCGTCACTCAGGAATATGCAGAGAAGTGCGCCATCAAGAGACCGTGGGGAGATGTATTATACAAAAATCTCGTACCCAAGTCCAGAGACGAAGCCATTGCTCAAGGCTTCTATCCATGCATGGTGAGAGGACCACAGCCAGCTGAGGCACATCCGTCATCACTTCTCTGGTGCCGCGATGATAATCTCTTCAAGCGCAACTTTCAGTTTGCACAACAGTCAGCGAAGATAAACAAGAAGAAATTTGGGCTTGACTTCAACCCTGGTCCCTCCTCACCAAGGGCAGATGGCACACGCAACGCCGATCCCAATATCATTGGGCCGTATGCCAATCTTGCTGGCCTCATCACTCGCATCCTAGTCCAAGGGACTGCTGTGAATGACCCTCCAGCAGATACTGAGTCAGATGACGCCCCTGCTGCTCCGAAGCCAAAGCAGAAGAAGCCAAAAGCTTCAAAAGCTTCAAAGCCAGCCGCTTCTCCCAAGATAGCAAGAGTGAAGCCTTTAGCAACTGCACCTCCTGAATCCAATGTGCAGTCAGAAGGCTTATCACGAGTGTCCAAGCCCCAAGAAGCCAAGAAGCCTCAGCCACTCACAGGCAAAGAGCTCACAGCTGCTGACATTCTGCGCTGCGAAGCCATTGATCTCTCAAGCGATGAAGATCTTGGAGATGATGCTCTTGAGCAGCTCATCAAAAGCAAGGAGGAGGCTGAAATCTTCAACAATCTGCCTCTGTTTGATGTCGCCATCATCCACAACTTCATCGATGAATGGTTTGACACACCAGACATAAGCTTCAATGATCTGCAGCTACCCATAGGCCTCAGTGTTGCCTTTCAAGGTGCAATCGCTTCAGAACTTGCAATAGCCCAGCGAATTGTAGAACTGAAGCAGAAAATTGATTATGAAAAGGCTCAATTCAAGAAGCACGTGGCCAAGCTCAGTGTGCAAGAAGTGAAAAGCTTCAAAACTATGTTGCATGAGCTGAAAGAGAGCTTCGTGAAGACGCGTGCTGAAGCTCAAGGCTCGCGAGAACGCATGAAGACTTTGGCTGATCACTGCATGCAGGCCTACAATGAGGCAGAAAAGCGCAAGGCACTTGGGCGTCCCGGCATTGACCCCAGGATGGCCGCGAAGAAGAAAAAGAAGGCGTCTGTGCCCGAACCTGAAGCGCCAAGGTCAGAACCTGATGCTCCGATTGTCTTCCCCGCTGCAACGACTGGCTCAAAGCCCAAGAGTCGATCAATCGCCTCACAGCACAAGAAGACACGGACTGCAGAGGCTAAAGCTATGAAGAGAAAACATTCTGAAGCCTCTCCTTCTGAACCCATTATCAAGAAGCGCAAGACCAAGAAATCTCGGGCTGCTCCCACAGAGCCCCTGATAGTTGAACCACTCTGCGCCCGCTATCCTGACGCAGATCGTCAGATGGCTGTGCATGAGCCTGGTTACATAGAGGCTCCGCACGCTGAAGACATTCCAGCAGCCAACCCTAATGCTGCTGAAGACATTGGTCCCCAAGACAATGTGCAAGGTGATGCAGCCCTTCCTCAGCTTGAGACAAGCGAACAGATCAGTATTGGTCGTCCATTGACGCCAATCACACAAGATGCGTCGTGGGCAGATCGCCCACAGGAGGAAGATGAGCTCCAACCCACTTCAACTCCACCGGCGCCTACCCTCCATAGGCTTCGCAGAGGGCCAAGGGCTCAGGGTGTTGAAGACATTCCGGCTGCATCAGCCGAAGAGCAAGCAGAAATACCACAAGCTCCAACTCCCCCGCACCAACAAGAAGCAGTTCTCAAGGAGAACGTGCCTGAAGCTGAAAATGTTGAGGCTGCCACAAACAACGTCGAAGCAAATGTGGAGCCCTCCCCAACAACAGCTTCAGAAGACATCGAAGCTACTGCTCCTGAACATTCTGTGCCTGCGTCTGCTGCCGGACCACAATTCCACTATCATATTGCGCACAGGCCCCAGGTCCAGAAGCCGATCCCACGACTACCAAGGTTCCCAGGTCCTGCATCAGCTCCTGGTTCCTTCAACATCAACGGCTTCAGGGCAGATAACACATTTTTCGACCGCTCCAAGAACCCTTATTCAAGGGAACGGATTGTATCAGATAGGTTCTGGAGCCATCAACAGCGCAGCTATTATTCATGCATCCTCTACAACCAAGGCCGCATCTTTCCTCACAAGCGCCTTGAGGTTGAAGCTGTTGCAGGTCTGCCTGGTCTGGAAGAAGCACTGGATTGCTTCAAGCAAGTGGGGTTGCTGCCATTTATCACTGACGAAGAGCACTGGAACGAAGAGCTTCTGCTCCAGTTCTATGCCACTTTGCATATCAAAGGCTATAACAGAGACCCGAAGACATGGATCCTGGAGTGGATGACAGGCAATATCCATCATGAAGCCAATGCTTTCGACCTAATTGAGCTTACCGGCCTTCCCACTCCTGGCGAATTCTTTGAAGAAGGGTGCCAACTCCATGCTGAAGCCATTGAAAGCATATTTCAGCGTCCTGAGCCAGATATGAGTCAGATGCTCTCAATGATGAAGCCATTTCCTCCCAATGCACCCTATCCAACGAGGTTCTTCGTTCAAGACTTAGAGTACCTACCCAAAACAATATATCACATCATAAGGCGGACTCTCTGGCCAGTCAAGGGACACTCTCGATATGCAACGATTGATGGTGCAATGAAGACTCTCATCTTCTGCATTCTTCACGGCAAATGCTTCAATACACAGGATCTCTTCATCCGTCAATTTGCAGCGTCTGCTTCAGAACTGTTTGGCTTAAAGTTTTATGCTCCTTGGGTTATGAGGCTGATCAAGCTTCACTCTGCAATCTCCTATCAACCCTCCGCTCGCAATCATCAGATATTTTTTCCCGACATGGACACATCTACTGAAGCAATATATCCAGAGCCGGCCAAGCAACCACTAAGTCTTCAGACTGCAGAACACCAGAGCTTCACTCAAAATATTGAAGGTGTTGAAGCTCTCTCCCGAGTGTATCCAATGGCTGGCACCACACGTGCCCCTGCATCAACTGAAGCCACCAACAGCACAGCTGCAAAGAGACCCAAGAAGCGCGCTCGTGCACTCAATGACAGAGAGCTTCTTGTGGCTCTTCACCAAAAGCAAGATAGGCATCACGACTGGCTCAAGAGGCAGATGAAAAGCATCATGCAAGAAGTCAATCGCATCAGAAATCTGGCAACCAAGAATGCATTTGTCACACACGAGACCTGTCGCCGCACTTGGAAGGGCCTCACTATGATGTGCCCTGAAGCTGAACTGCATGAGGATGGCTTCACAGAGCACTTCAAATTTGACTCCACGCCTCCAAGAAGAGCGGTGATGCGCAGCACACCATCACTTGAAGAGTCAGAGTTCTCTTCTTCTGCTGCCACCGTGTCTGCCCGGATTATTGAAGAAGAAGACGACGCGACATCATCTCCACCTGCTTCAACGCGCGTCGAATCTGCACCAAGCTCGTCTGCACACCGCCAAACAACTCCACCGACCCTGCTGCGCCTGGGAACGCGTAGAAACCTCTATGTCTTCAAACCTTTTTGGTCATCACTGACAAAAGGGGGAGAAGCATATGATGGTTATAGTCTTCAAGCGGGTCACTATGGGCGGGTGCCTTCATATTTTTGCTACATTTTGCTTCGTGCTTACAACTCCCGTTTTTGCTACATTTGCTTCATTGAGTTGTAACACTTAGCCTTGATGGTCGTCTGCTACCTGTTTGTCACTCCGTTTTGCGAAGATAAATTCCGCATGTGCGACGATAAATTCCGCACTCATCTCTTACTGCAGACGTCCATTTTCCATTATGCATGTCATTATCTTCATATACTTTCACATGCATAGTGGATTGTCATCATAAGTTGAAGTGGATCTCCACAAGTACAACCTGCCATGTGCATTTGCATTCAAAAGGCAAATTACTTATATGCACATCTTCAGGGGGAGCCCTTGCAACTTATGAAGACAAATTCCTTTACTATTTCACAAATTATGTTCCCCGTTGAAAACTTCAACTAGTTTGTCATCAATCACCAAAAAGGGGGAGATTGTAAGTGCATCTAGTGCCACCCCTAGTTGGTTTTGGAGTATTGACGACAAACCTAGTTGAGGGACTAATGTGTTTGTGAGAATTGCAGGAAAACACAGGTAGAAGTCCCTCATTGATTCGGTTTTACTACCAGAGATGACCCCTAAAAATGTACGAAGACATTGAAGACAATGGTGGTTTATGAAGATATTCATATTGAAGACAATGACAGGAGAAGACTCCCTATGAAGTTTTTGGAACTCGAAGACCTAGATCCTTCGTAGTTTTATTTCATTCATGTTGTGTCATAGGAACCACCGTACTGTTAAGTGGGGTCAAAGAGAACCAGTCAGAATGACTGAAGTGATGCCTAATTCAAATCCTATGTCTTCGAGCGAAGACTTTGAGAGAAAATCTTGTCCAGAGTCAGACAAGTCAGCTTTACTTGTAGCCCAAGTAAAGTTGTCGTGTGAGTTCAAAATTCGACCGTTGGTACACGTGTCAGTTCCTTAGTGACCCAGGGTCATTTCGGACAGATCAGGTCGGGTTGCCAAGTGGCTATAAATAGTCCACCCCCCACAACCATAAACGGTTGGCTGCTCAGATTTCAGTGCACGGCTTTTGTCGTTTAGAGCAACCCACCTCGAAGCTTTAAATAACCTAGCCGCTCCAACCAGACGTACAGTTGTCACAGCAACTGGAACTGGTCAAACAAATCATTGTCTTCAACGCATCGCTGGTTTCATCTTCACTTCCTCTCACTTACAGTTATTCATTGTGAAGCCATTGCATGCTTGCTTTATCTTTTGTCTTCACAACATGAATGTATGATTTGTTTGGCTTCATAACTTCTTCCTACCTGATCCTTATTACACTGAAGCTTTTGTCACTGCGCTTTCACTTTATTGAATACTTGACCATGGCTTGCCTAGTGTAATCTAACTTCCGCTGTATAGTAATAGGCATAATCTTCACTGTTTGTCTTCATAACTCTCACTTTTGAAGACTTTCATAAAAATCGCCTATTCACCCCCCCTCTAGTCGATATAACGCACTTTCAGAGCTACAGCCAATTCATCCACTAACAGGTTCAAACAAGCATGGCAAAAATGCAAACGGTAAACAGATTTCAGACTTAGTGAAATTAACACAAGCCTGGAATTTCAGATCAGATAGCACTCTTCGGAGCCACAAAACTATATGCTATAGGATCTGAACACGGCAAAGTAAAGCATGGCATGGAGCTACTCAAAGAGCTTAACAAAAGTCACTTAGTGACCTTGAGCCAAAAGGGATCAGAAAATACAATTGAAAGCATGTGAACATGGCAAAAACATAATCAGTTCTCAGACTTGGTGAAAACTGGGACATGCTGAAACAGATATCAAGTAGGCATGTTTACGAGCTCGATGCACTCACTACAGAGCATGCCATGGCAATCCAAGCATACACCCATCAAGAATACACAAAATACAAGCTAGACATGGAAAGAACAGTAGCATAGCATGCACGGATCAACTACAACATCCTTGGCAAAATCGCTAAGTAGACAATCTGCCCAGATTCACGAAGTAGCAAAAGTAGAGCTCGATTGAATCAAGCTAGGTTGCTCCATAATTGCAAACAAAGACATGAATTGATAGAGCACTACAATATTAACAAAACATCCTTACTGATCATCCTCAAAAGAGGCACGGATCACTAGGAAACAACATGAACATATGGCCATATGAGATAAACAGCTCAAGGACTTAGTGGAAATGCTAAGTCCCTGAAATCAGAAATACCAAGTGCCTCACTTGGCAAGCTTGTGCAAGTCACCACACACATCACAAAAATACATGGGTTGCACCTCTGGAAAGATGACAAAACCCTTAACAAAACATATGTAGAGCTCAGGGGCATATCATGCACACATTAATCATGGCAAAAATGACAAATAGCTATATGGAGCAGCAGATCTGACAATTATCTCAAGTAGCACTCTTCCAACAGCATTTCGGGCATCAAGATGAACTCAACTGAAAATGATGCAATGAGATGAAATGATGTACTCTCTGAGACGAACAATTTGATATACTATATGCATGAATCGGAGCTACGGATGCAAATTTACGATGTGATGAACATGAGCAAATGATTAGGGTTTGGAGGGGAAAAGTCAACCGAGGGGGAGTTTCCGGATCTGAGATCCGGGGCACTGTAGCAGCTTGACTCTCACCGGAAATGGAGATGGGGCCGCCGGAGTCCGAGGTGGCCGGAGGAGAACTTTCCAGACTCGGGGATTCGCCAGAGTTGGTCATCGCCGGCGAGGGGGAATGACGAGGTGGCGCGAGAGGCGCGGTGGTTGAGGCCATGGCGCCTGGCTGCGGAGCAGCGGCGAGTCGCCGGCGAGGCTACAACACCGGCGAGGGGAGGCGGGCCGGCGTGGACGTCGGCGAAGGATGCCGGCGGGAAGGTGGCGCAATGCGGGCGCCTCGGTCGACCGCGCGGGAGGAGCGGCGCTGGCCACGGGCAGCTCGGGACGGGCGGGCCAGCCTCGGGCCTGCAGGGCCGCGACGGCGCGAGGAGAGAGAGGAGGCGGGGCGCGGTGACGTGTCGCGCGCTGAGCGGGTGAGGGCGTTGGCGGCGGTGAGGTGGCGCACTCCGATTGGTCGGAGTGAGGTGGCTAAGGGCGGCGGACATGTCCGGCCGGTGGTGGGAAGTTTGTCCGTCGGCGCGAGGAGCGGGGCTAGGGTTTCATATGCGCGAGAATTTCGGAGGGAGACACATATTTATAGGTAGAGGGAGCTAGGAGAGTCCAAATGAGGTGCGGTTTTTGGCCACGCAATCGTGATCGAATGACCGAGATGATGGAACAGGTTTAGGTGGGTTTTGGGCCACTTTGGAAGGGTGTTGGGCTGCAACACACACGAGGCCTTTTCGGTCCCTCGGTTAACCGTTGGCGCATCAAACGAAGTCCAAATGGTACGAAACTTGACAGGCGGTCTACCGGTAGTAAACCAAGGCCGCTTGACAAATCTCGGTCCAATCCGGAAATGTTTAATCACCATACATGAAAGGAAAGTAGAAAGGACCACCGGAGGAGAACGGAGCGCCGGATTGCAAAACAGACAACGAAGAAAATGCTCGGATGCATGAGACGAACATGCATGCAAATGAAAAACACATGATGACATGATATGCAATGCATGACACACAAGCAATGACAAGGCAACAACAGCGAATAACTGGACGACACCTGACACATCGGTCTCGGGGCGTTACACCTCCCCCTTTAGTCCCGGTTCTAACTGGAACCGAGACTAAAGGCCCTCCACGTGGCCGTTGCCTGGAGGTCCACCTTTAGTCCCGGTTGGTAACACCAACCGGTACTAAAGGATATTTTATGATTTTTTTTAATTTTTTTTGAAATTTTTTTCAATTTTTATTTGAATTTCAAATTTTTGAATTATTTTAACCTCTAATCTCTAATCACCCCTCATCACTGCTCAATTTAACCTTTAATCTCTAATCACCCCTCATCATTCCAAATCATCTAACTTCCCGAACGGTCACCCATCCTCTCACTATTCCAGCCTGAGCACGCTTAACTTCCGGTGAAATTATTGTTGACATCACCCTTGAGGTGAATACATTGGGAGGCGAAATTATAAGCCCCTATCTTTCTATGTGTCCGGCTGAAACATTTTTCTCATGTGTACACAAGGTGAGTGTTAGCAATCATAGAAGACCATATGATGGTTGCGTATGTGGAGATCTTACTTAAACTCTGTTGAATAAGTTGAATTTCAATTGCTTGGTGACTAAGAACATAGGTTCTTGAGTTTCAAGAGAATTCATTGTTTGAACCTTAACATGTGAATTGATAACAATATAACATGAGAAGTTTCATAAGAAAGAATTGATGTTATGATGATAGGAAAAGTGATTGAAATTATCATTGATCAAACATATGCACTTTGCTAGCATTCACACTTCATAAATTATTTCTTTTATCATTTACCTACTCGAGGACGAGTAGGAATTAAGCTTGGGGATGCTGATACGTCTCCAACGTATCTATAATTTATGAAGTATTCATGCTGTTATTTTATCATTATTGGGTGTTTTACAATCATTTTATAGCAACTTTATATTATTTTTTTGGGACTAACCTATTGACCCAGTGCCAGTGGCAGTTGCTTTTTTTTGCTTGTTTTTTACATCGCATGAAATCAATATCAAACTGAGTCCAAATACTGTGAAACTTTACAAAGATTTTTTTGGACCAGAAGGAACCCAATGGGCCAGAGCTGCACCTGGGGGGTGCCCCGAGGGGGCACGACCCACCAGGGCGCGCCAGGGCCCCCTGGCGTGCCCAGGTGGGTTGTGCCGACCTCGGTGGCCTCCCGTACCCCTTCTTTGCACTATAAATTCCCAAATGTTCTGAAACCCTTCGGGATTAACCTAGATCAGAAGTTCCGTCGCCGCAGGGCTCCGTAGCCACCGAAAACCAATCTAGACCCGTTCCGGCACCCTGCCGGAGGGGGGAATCATCTCCGGTGGCCATCTTCATCATCCCGGTGTCCACCACGATGAGGAGGGAGTAGTCCACCCTCGGGGCTGAGGGTTTGTACCAGTAGCTATGTGTTTTATCTCTCTCTTTCTCTCTCGTGATCTATATCATGGGCTTTGTTAATATAGTAGGATCATATGATGTTTCTCCCCTCTATACTCTTGTTGTGATGAATTGAATCATTACGCTTTGAAGTATTGTCATGTCGGATTGAATATTCAGAGATGAGAACACATGATATATGTCTTGCAGTATGAACACTTGAGGTGACAATTGGGGTATCTTATTGATTCACTTGATATATGTTATGGCATTCAACTCGCGGATTCCCGCGGTGATATTGGGGTAATCTATGCATAGGGGTTGATGCACATTTTTCTCCGACGGAAACTTTGGGGTCTCTTTATAGTTCTTTGTGCGGCTTGAGTATTATGAATATGAATATGCTTTGGTGTTACTCTAGTATGAACTCTTGAATAGATCGATCGGAAAGAATAGCTTTGAGGTGGCTTCGCACCCTACAAACAATTCCTACCTTTTGTTCTCCGCTAATAGGAACTACGGAGTGATTCTTTGTTGCACTTTGAGGGATAATCATATGATCCAACTATGTTAGCATTGTTGAGAGATTGCACTAGCGAAAGTATGGACCCTAGGCCTTGTTTTTAAGCATTGCAAATACCTTTTTGTGCCTGTTTACTATTTTCTACCTTGCTGTTTTTATTTCTTCATATTATAAAAATATATTTCTTCCATCCATATTACACTTTTATCACCATCTCTTCGTCGAACTAGTGCACCTATACAATTTGCCATTGTATTGGGTGTGTTCGGGTCACAAAAGATTCCTTGTATTTGGTTGCAGGGTCGTTTGAGAGAGACCATATTCATCCTACACCTCTCACGGATTGATAAACCTTAGGTCATCCACTTGAGGTGAAATTGCTACTGTCCTCCAAAACTCTGCGCTTGGAGGCCCAACACGTGTCTACAAGAATAAAGTTGCATAGTAGACATCAGCTACCTTCAATAACTACCAGGAGCTGGTAGACAAGGCCATCATCCTGGAAGTCAAGCAACAGTAGATTGATAGACGCAAGCGAAAGTATAGCCAGGGGAAGTACAACTCGAGACCTCAGCAGAAAAAGTTGTAGCTTATACCTTCAGATAGCTACGACCTCATGAGATGAATTATGTCAGACATGATTTGGAGTTAGCAGCCGTAGTGCACACACTCAAGACCTGGAGACATTTCCTTGTCGGAAACAGTTGTGATGTTTACATGGATCATAAGAGCTTAAAGTATATTTTCACGTAGAAGGAGTTGAACCTCGGTCAGAGGAGATGGCTTGAGTTGATCAAGGACTATGACATGAGATTGCATTATCACTCAGGGAAGGAAAATGTTGTAGCAGATGCCTTGAGCCGTAAAAGCTATGTGAACACCCTCATAGCTGGAGGATTACCTCAGGAAATAGCCGACGGCCTCAGAGAGCTCCGACTGGAGATAGTACCAAGAGGATTTGTCGCCACCTTCGATATTCAATCCACGTTGACCAAAAGAATCCGAGAAGACCAGAAGATGGACAAGGAAATTGCAGAGATAAAGGAAAGGATGAGTAATGGAAAGGCTAGAGGTTTTCGTGAGGATGAGCACAGAACTTTATGGTTTGAGGATCGTATCTATGTGCCCAATGACCTAGAGGTCAGGAAGTTAATTCTTCAGGAGGCCCATGATTCACCGTACTCGATTCACCAGTAGGTCCAGAGGAAGGAGTGCTCATATCTGGACTTGAAGGAACGTTTCTGGTGGACAGGTATGAAGAAGGATATTGCCGAGTATGTAGCAATATGTGATGTTTGTCAGTGAGTAAAGGTGGAACATCAGAAGCCAGCAAGGTTACTTCAACCTTTGCCGATACCCGAGTGGAAATGGGAGAAGCTTGGAATGGATTTTATCACATGATTAACCAGGACTCGTTCAGGTTATGGCTCCATCTAGGTAGTGGTTGATCGCTTGACCAAGGTAGCTCATTTCATTCATGTGAAGACCACATATACCAGCGCTAAGTTAGCCAAGATATACATGACCAGGTTCATATGTATGCATGGAGTTCTGAGGACTATCGTGTCAGATAGAGGAACGCAATTTACCTCAAAGTTTTGGAATCAGTTGCATGAAACTTTGGGTACGAGGCTGGAGTTCAGTACAACTTTTCATCTGCAGACAGATGGACAGACCGAGAGAGTCAATCAGATTCTGGAGGACATGTTGAGAGCTTGTGCGCTAGACTATGGGTCTAGCTAGGATGACAATCTACCATACACATAGTTTTCATACAACAACAGCTATCAGACCAGTCTGAAGATGGCCCCTTTCGAAGCTCTATACAGAAGGAGGTGCAGAACACCATTGTTGTGGGATGGTGTTGGAGACCGAAAACTTTTTGGTCCCGATCTTATTAGAGACTCCGAAGAGAAGGTCAAGTTGATTCGAGACAGACTTAAGATAGCCCAGTCGAGACAGAAGAGTTATGCCGACAGTAAACGCAAGGAGATAACGTACGAAGTGGGAGACCGAGCATATCTCCGTGTGTCTCCGCTTCGAGGAATCAAGAGGTATGGTGTTAAAAGGAAAGTTAGCACCCCGGTTCATAGGCCCTTACAAAATCCTCGAACACAGAGGAGAAGTTGCCTACAGTCTAGAATTGCTGGAAGGATTGTCAGGAGTTAAATATGTCTTTCACGTTTCCCAACTAAAGAAATGCCATGCTAAGATGGCCGATATTCCTTTGAGAGAGAGACAGTGCCCCTAGAGGCCATACAGCTTGATAGTGATCTGACTTATGAGGAGAAACCCATAAAAATTCTTGAGACTGCGAACAGAGTTACCCACAGTAAGATCATCAAGTTCTGCAAGGTTAGGTGGAGCCACCATTCCGAGGAGGAAGCCACCTGGGAATGAGAAGAAGATCTCCATCGAGACCACCCGTACCTATTTACTAGCCAACCCGAATCTCGATTGCGAGCTTCATCATAAGGTGGGTAGGTTTGTAACATCCCAAATTTTTAATTTGGAATGTTTTAAAATTATTATCTAAGCATCTATGCATTTTGTTTGAATTGAGTGACATTTGGAAATTTCAGAGGCATTTGAGTTGTATTTGAATTTGGATTCAACTTGGCATTGGAAAATTCATTTCAAATATCCCTGACAAATACTTGAGCAAAAGTATGAGAGGAGCTAACATGACACTCCAAAATGTCAGAAGAAATTAATGCCAGAAGTTTTGAATTCAAATTTGAGTTTTATTTGGAATTTTCAAAAAAATGTTTTTATAAAGTTTTTATTTTGCCTCCGAAAAATAGTTCATCTTATAAGTTATGTTTTTCTGAAAATTTTGATATATATATTCCCTATATAAAAGTATTTTTATTTTCTATTTATATTTTATTTCTTCTCTGTCTTATTTCAAAAAAGTAGGGAAACCCCTCAGCGCCTGGCCAGGCCAGCGGCAGCCCAATCGGCCCACCAGCGAGCCGAGTCGGCCTGCCCCAACGCGCCTGCACCTGATTCCCCTCAATCTCGGCCACCCGACCGAGCGCCCGACCCCCTCGCCCACTGACCTGCTGACCCCACCCCGTCTACCTCCTCCCTCAAGGCTCGCCCGCGCATCTCACTCGTGCCCGATGCCCTCGACGTCCGGGCCCCTCTCAAAAACGTAGCCCGACTCGACCCCCTCCTCAGGAAAGCTGCCCTATAAAACCCCCTCGCTCTCCTCCTTCGACCCCCCTTAAACCGCAACGCCAAAACCCTCTACAGTCCACACCCACGACAAACGCATCTCATCGCTGCCGCCGCCATCAGGCTCCAACGCCGGTGAGCCATCTCCGCGCCTCCGTTTTCAATCATTGGCTCCACCTCCTCGTGTTGATCTCGTTTGACATATCTCCCTCCCCTAGATGGCACCGGAGACGTCACCCCGAGCTCATCCGCCGACCACCGGAGCTGCAGCTCACCAGGCCACAGCACCGCCTCGCCCTCGTCATCTCCAGTCACTCCCGAGCTCCACCAACACCACCACCGAGTCGCCCTCGCCGAGACGCACCTCCCCGATCACCGGAGCCGCCTCACCGTCGTCCCGCCATTGTCGAACCATTGTGAGACCGCCCCCTCTCCATCGTTAGATCTTCAATCTACAACATATATTAGATCATAGCGAAAGGTTAGGTTTATTGTTGTAGATCGGTTTATTTATGGGTTAGTTCGGTTTATTCTCGGTTTAGTTGGGTTAGATCAAACTGGTAGGTTTTCTTTTATTAAACGTGCATGTTTAGTTACTTAACGCCCGAGCGTTGTTTATTTATAGATCGCCCACCTTCGGCCCAGTAGCGCCTGTGTATTTTATTTTTACCTTTATTTTCGTTCTGTTTTAAAAACAGGAAAGTTCCAATCTCGTAAAATATTTTTCTCTTAGGTTATTTAATATTTTAATATGATTCTTTTTGCTCTAGTCTGAAAATTTCCTAAAGATTCGGTAAAAAATAGTTTCGGCCATGTTTTAGATTTTTAAAATTGTTTTGCATGAGTTTTAGTCAGATCAGTATTTCTGCTATAAAATGAGCTAGGATTCTTTTTGCCACTGCTTTGTTTTGACCTTGCCTAGCAGTAGGATTAATTTTGGTATTTAGATTTTATTAAAATTAGTTTTACACGAAACCAACCCTATTTTAGTTTATTTCACCTTGTTGCTGGTTTCTGTTGTTTTAATTACTTTAAAATTTATTTCCATTTCAGAATGGTTTCTGAAGTTTTAGAAGGTGAAATTTTATTTACAAAAAATAAAATGTTCTATTTCATTTTCTTGCTAGTTGTTGCCTTGGAGTAAAGGAATCCTATTTTGAGTTCAATTCGTTTTCTTTGGTTTTGGTTGATTGTCTATGTGTGAAGTATGATAGCTTGTTGTTATGTTACTATGTTGGTATATTTGTATGCTTATGTGTTTATTGTTTGCTTCTAACAGAATTCCCAGAGTGCGAAGCTTGCTATCATGAGTCACTAGCGTTCGAAGCCTATTAGCCAAGCAAGTCTTGATCATGAAAGTATTTACCTATTTTTAGTGCATTAGTAGTATTTCCTCCCCACCATGCATGCAGTAGGAGAAAATTGAATCAAGTCTTGAGTAGTATCATGTGGTAGGTTCACCCAAAATCCCTATGTTACCATTGCCCAAGACGATGTAGTTTATTTTTCTATGCTCATGGACGTGGTTGGTTGAGTGATACATATGGGAGATGTGAGAGTCAAGATGATGAAAACCCCATGACTTCAAGCTCAAGATGGACTTCAAACTTACTACTGGCTGGAGGAAGGATTTGATGGGCACCCTAGCGCAACCAGTGGATGGCCGGGATGCATGGAGAAGCGCCATGACATCTTGCGGAAAGCTTCACCCAGCCACGGAGAGATGAATGGATACCCCTTGACTGGAAGCTTACCTGTACAGCCGCAAGCCATCATGGGCTCTGGCTGGGTCGACCCTAGGCGTGACTTTGGACGGACGGTGCCAGCTTATGTAGAAGAACGGTAGGATATGGATGGGCACCGGCAGTGGCCCAGAGGATCCCTATGGAAGACCCTGTTTCATTCGTCCCATCTTCAAACACCAGGCAATGCAAGGACATAAAGGAGGGAACAATTCTTGCGGGTAAAGTGCACAAGACTCCGCAGAGTGGAAACCTAATCGATTTGTCGTGTCCCCGGTTATTGACAACTGAGCCTCTGGAATTGGAGTATTTCGGAAATCTCAACACCGAACATAATTAATTAATTTATGGGTTATTAACGATTTTTGGGTATGAGACACTGGTTGGCGGAACCATCTCAATAACAACCAACATTTTGTAGTAATTGCAAGCAAGTCCTTTTGTTGTAGGGAAAAATTGGATTTTTCGCAAAAACTTACACTTAGAGCCCCACAGCCAAATTGCATATAGTGTTAGCATTTTTAATATTGTCTGTCTCTCTATGACTTGCCAGCATATTCAAAATGTTGACCTACACGGCTGCAATGTCTCATGTTGCAGAGGAGTTTTCCGACCAGGACTAAGGCTACAATCTATGCTCAGTGATTGCCCTATGGAGTCGGATGGACTCGCTTATGGTATACGCTTTCGCGACATTTAGTTTTTCTCATGAGTTGGCCTTCGGCCGAATTTACTCTACTGTAATAAAGACTCTATATGAGAATCGTGTAATAAATCAGGTGTGATTATACTTTGAATTTTTCATCAATGTACTATGTGCGCCAGCATGATCTTGAGATGGTACTGATACACATAGACTTGACCGAGTTCGGGTCGGTCACTACAACAAACCCATGAACACTTCGATAGTGGTATGCACCCCTGCGGGCCAGTGTCGGACCACCATGATTGGTCGCGACGTCCCCGTTGAAATTGAAGGGCTAGAATTCCATGTTTCTCCCATTATTCGAGAGTCTTCTAGTATTGGCCTCATTCTGGGAATGGAATGGTTGAAAGCACATATTGCCTCTATCTTTTGCGCCACCAAAGTCGTTCATCTCCTACATCCTTCCAATGAGATAGTAAGCTACCATGCTCAGATTGTTCAAAACGCTGAAGCACGGCTTTATGTCTTGAATGCATTGAACGCAACACCTCTTGAGGGGATTGAAAAGATTCCTGATAGAGGCGAGGGTCCCGATCTTTCGATGAGATGATAACTATCGATTTGGTGGAGATGACTTTGACGATCCGACTACGAATGTGCACGACGTTGTGCCTTAGCAAACACTAAACCAACTCCGAGAGGTTATTGACCACGCCGGAGCATGATCAACCTGACCATGAAGGTCTATTCCTGCAAGCAATTAAAGAACAAGGAAGAATATGATAAAAGCAATCTATATATTGCGAATATGTATGAAGTATTGATGAAGGTGGGAATCCGAAAGCGGTCTTGGTCTGGTCGTTGGACACAAACGAAGTACACAAAGTTGCAATGGCTAACTTTTAACTAAACAAATCCCAAGGAAAAAGCTACTAGATGGATCTACTTATATAGGAGCAAGGGGTGGCGGCCAAGGAGGTGGGAGGACGTCCCAAGGCAGCCTAAAACTAACCCTAGGTCGTACAAGGCTCATGGGCCCAAGTGGAGGTGATGCAACACCTTTGGGCTTGTAGTTTGACTCGGATTCTGCTGCAACGTCAGATTGTTTCGTCCATAACTCAACGCTCCAGATGAATTTGAAGGTGAATCCAACTGTCTTAGAAAGAGCACGAAATCTACTTTCAAACAAAAAATAATCACCCAATTCGGATTCCGTATGAAAAAGTTGTTGGTGTTTTGAGTCAGGTATGTATGGGCAGTCCGAATCTGAATCCAGAACGTGAGAGACTTGAACTCTATCTTCTCTTGGCCCAAAAGTGACGTGAGAGGACTTTTTGAACAGCACCTAAACTTCTCTTTTTCCCTTATCTTCATATGTGGATTGTACAAATGCCCCATACACCTGCAATTAGAGATGGCACAAAAGTCTCTGAAGTATTTTTGTCCTGGATGACATAAATAAATCATTGCATAGTTTGCATTAGAAATGATCTCACAAATATACATGTATGCAATATTTTTGGTTGTATCCAAGGTAGTCATGTCCTCATCATCCTCGCCTTCTTGGAAACAAAGCCGTCCTCGGCGTTGCTTAATCTGAAATGTGGCTAACAAAAGAGACAAGGTGTACATGTTGTATATGTATATGTCATCCATTTTTACTTCCCTTGATTTTTGCACATATGACACATGTATACAAGAGTAACTTTCATAGTTCATAAAAACTAAAGCCAAAAAATAATCACAAGAAGTAGAAGGCTTGAAAATATTGCAACTCAGTTTGCACATATAAGTGAAGCTCTTATTCATTTCAAAAGATTGACAATGTTCATCATTAAACCATCCCAACATTGGTGAATAAACCTTAATTACATCAAATTTACATGCTACAACATGCTTAAATATGTAAACATGCAATAAGTCATTGGACATAGAATCATCACTAAGATTAGAGGTCTTATCAAAATGATTAAAGATTGGTTCTTTTGCATCAACAGTTAACTCAATGGGTGCACTCAAAATTGTTGGTATTTTAGTTGTTTGATCACATGACGCATTCATGACAGTAACAAGATTCTCTAAAATAGGTGGTGTGCTCAAATCAATAGGTAACTCAACACATGCTGCATTCAAGTTAACCAGGCATGCATCATTCTCATGTGAACTTATATCATCAATAACTTTATTGTTACCTTGTCGCAAAGACGTAGATGATGTAGGTACAGACGTTCACAATGTACCATACTCTTGAGATGATGTTGCGCTCACAATCCAAGGTGGGGCTGCTATAGCAGGTGCAACGGTGGAGGAACCAACCGGCGGTGGTGAGCATGAACCGGAATAGTAGTTGTTGTAGTCACCCAATGCATCCTCCTGTATATGTCTCTCAAAGGTACAAGCGCAAACATACATACTAGTAATGCAACAAGGAATATACTGAAATCTTGCATGGATATCATGGTTCAAACCACCAAAAAATCTATTCATTTATCATCCTTAGATTCTTCTATGTCACGATGATTCATATAAGATTTGAACTCTTGGTAGTAAGTATGAACAGTGTTACTGCCTTGTTTTAATTGTTCCAATTTGCGAAGCAATTCATGATGATAGTAAGGAGGAAAAAATTGTTGTCTCATTACAGCTTTCAAAACTTTCCAAGTTGTGGGTTGGTTATCAATGTTTTTCTTACAATGTACACTCCACCAAACAGAAGCAAAACCAGTAAATGCTCTAGTGGTAGCTCATACTCTCTCAAGTTCAGAAAAATCATGGTGACTATGTTTGGACCCTGTCATGATTAGTAGAAAAAAGAAGGAGGTGGGAGGACGTCCCAAGGAAGCCTAAAACTAACCCTAGGTCGTACAAGGCTCATGGGCCCAAGTGGAGGTGATGCAACACCTTTGGGATTGTAGTTTGACTCGGATTCTGCTGCAACGTCAGATTGTTTCGTCCATAACTCAACATTACAGATGAATTTGAAGGTGAATCCAACTGTCTTAGAAAGAGCATGAAATCTACTTTCAAACAAAAAAAGAATCACCAATTAGGATTCCGTAAGAAAAATTTGTTGGCATTTTGAGTCAGGTATGTATGTGCAGCCCGAATCTGAATCCAGAACGTGAGAGACTTGAACTCTATCTTCTCTTGGCCCAAAAGTGATGTGAGAGGACTTTTTGAACAGCACCTAAACTTCTCTTTTTCCCTTATCTTCATATGTGGATTGTACAAATGTCTCATACACCTGCAATTAGACATGGCACAAAAGTCTCTGAGGTATTTTTGTCCTGGATGACATAAATAAATTATTGCATAGTTTGCATTAGAAATCACCTCACAAATATACATGGATGCAATATTTTTGGTTGTATCCAAGGTAGTCATGTACTCATCAAAACCAGTCGTTCGCGACTTCCAAGATGTCTTTCCAAAAGAAATCCCAGGGATACCTCCTACTCGGGCTATCGAATTCATCATCGACTTGAAACCAAGCATCATTCCTATCGCCAAACGACCCTACAAGATGCCGTCTCATGAGCTCCTTGAACATAAGGAGGAAATCAACAAATCTCTTCGCATGGGTTTCATTCGTCCAAGTTCCTTTGCTTGGGGAGCACCTTCTGTCTTCGTCAAGAAGAAGGACGAAATGAACCGTTTGCTACAAGACTACCGTCCTATCAACCAAGCTACAATTCAGAACAAATATCCCCTTGATCAGATCAATGATCTGTATGATCAACTGGCCGGTTCATCGATATTCTCTAAACTCTACTTGAGGTTGGGTTACCACCAGATCCGTGTTTTTGAAGAGGATATTCCCAAGACCGCCTCCGTTACTCGATATGGTTCATATGAGTACACCGTCATATCATTCGGTTTAACCAATGCTCCAGCTACATTCTCTCGTATGATGAACTATATATTCATGGAATACCTCGACAAGTTCGTCGTGGTTTATCTCGATGATATCCTTGTGTAAAGATGCTATAGTAATCCGGGAGATCAAGCTAATCATTTTGCTAAAATAGTGCTTAGTCACTTTGATCAATATCTCATTTCAAATTCCAGTTGAATTCAATTTCAAAATTATGAGTGAAGTTCAATTTGCTCAAACATGAAATCTAAAATGTGCATCATGTGGCCAATAATCCTCTTTGATATTGGTGGTGAACCAACATTTTTGCAAAATGTCTAAATGGCATAAACCAATTAAAGCAGTGGTTAAAACAATATTTCAAATGCTATTTAAAATTATAAAAATGATAACATGTTTTATTTTAATGCTAAACTAATTTTGGCAGTAGCTTAAAACATGATGATATTTTAGATGTAAGTTTTATAATTTATGAAATTGTTTTGGTTTTGAAAAGTTTTGGAAAACAGAAAATTTTGAAAGAAAAGGAAAAGCAGAGGAGAGAGAGAGAGAGAAAGCCCGCGTGCCCCTGGGCCTCGGCCCATCCCAGCAAGTCGGCCCACCTTCCCCGCTGGGTCGCCCCTTCCCCCTCCCTGTTCCTCCGACTGTGCCTACGGTCGCCACCGATCCACCTCGCCGGCGACGACGGCGGATAAGACCCCCGCGCCTCCCCTCCTCCTCGATCCCCTCTCCCACTCACCTGCCCTCCTTGTTCTCTCTCTCTCTTGCCTGTGCTCTCTCCCCTACAAATCCGCCTTGGCCGCACCTCTCCGTCGTCGCTCACCGCACTCCACCGTGGCCACCGGCCAGCCTTCGCCTCGCCGACGTGCCCCTAGGCTCTGCATCAACCTCCCCATCCTCCCCACCGAGCCATGCGGACCGGGACGACCCTGCAACACCGCAACGACCTCGCCTTCGCCCTCGGCTCCGACGAACGCCGCCGCCTCGAATCCACGCTAGTGCTGCTCCTAGTCACCCACCGGGCCACCGTGTGCCCCCAAGGCAAGCTCCGGCCCCTTCTCCCTGTCCTCGTGCGTCTCCACCTCCACCGTAGCTAGCTCGTAGTGTAGCCGAGATCCACCGTTCGCTATGGCCGTCGGGCTCGCACACCCAGTGCTTCTTTGACCGCACCGGCGATCCCCACGTGCTCCTGGCCCTTCCAGGAGGCCAGTGAGCTCCTTAGCCAGCCAGCTAGCACCCCGCGGCCCTGATCCCGTGCTTGCACAAAGTAGCCGCTGCTATTGCTCGTCGTCGACGCCTCTGCCGGCCACCTCTGCCTGTTTCGATGCCGCATATCGATGCGCGGAGGAGTACCCATTCGAACGCAACAAAAATCGCACAAAATGATGCTCTACCACGGTTTTCCGCCTCTTGTCGTGGTTCGGCCGCCGCGTTTGAGGTTGCCGGGGCCAACTCCGATGACGCTGCTGACGTGGCTGGCCCTGGGGCCCACCCTGGGTCACTGCAGGTGTGTCCCCTGAGCCCTATTGACCATGTTGACTTGGTCAACATGCTGAATGGACCGCCCAGTGCCATGGTCAAATGGGTCCCACCCTTTAAATTACCAAACCACGTTTTTAAATAATTAATTTAATTTGTTTAACATAATTACCCCATGACAGGTGGGCCAAGTAGGTTAGTTGGCTAATTTAGATTAGTTCTTGACACTGTTAACCCCCCACTATCCTTGACAGGTGGGTCCCAGGCGTCAACTTCACCAGTCAAACTGGCTGGTTGACTGCTTATGTCAGGGTGACGTCATGCTGACACGATAATTCTTTTCGAATTAAAGATATTTCCAGAATTTTATTAAAACTTGGATGAAAATTTTTTGTACATGAAAGTTGCTCAGAAAAATCCAACAAATCCGAATACGCGGTCCGTTCATCTCTCACATGCCCCTAGGATGCTAATCATGGAACCGTCCCCTCTCTTTCACGTGTCCAGAATCCGCCTAACGTAGGAATTCATCCTTGGATGTTTTTTCCCTCCGTCTACAACGTGTAGTACTACGTTACGTCAACCCTAGCTCTGCATATTCTCATGTCATGCTTAGTGATGCATATGTTGGCACTGTATTTACTGTTTATTCGCCCTCTTCTCTCCGGTAGACCCCGAGCCCGATGATGCCCCTATGATAGAGCTGCTACTGTTTTTTGTATGATCCTACTCTGATGCATAGTTTGTTTTTGTTACCTGCTTTCATACCTAACCTGCTAATTCTAAATTGTTTAGTATAGGTTGGTTAGAGATCCATTAGTGACCCCCACCTTGTCCTAGCTGGCCCGCTTTATGTTTGATGACTCGATCAACGTGATCGACGTCCAGGCCCAACACCGCACGTCACCCCCCCAAGTTGTATGACTCTACAGAGTTATTATCAAGTGTCGAGGGTGATACCTCATCAGCACTTCTGATGTTAACCCTGTAGTGTAGCTATTCGGTCGTGGTCATCGAGGGTGATTCCTCCTTCACCACTTCCTATAACGACACTATCGTGCAACCCCTCAAGTGTGGACCAATGAGGGTGATTCCTCCAAGTCCACCATGATGGTTACGTCGAGTGGGAATCAGTCGAGGGTGATTCCTCAGGTTTCCCCCTTGCTGTTTCAGACACACGGTTACTTCGACTTACCACAGAACCATGATGACATCGGTTCGGCCCCGAGGGGTACCCTTGAGTGATGTGAAGTCGGGTTGATCTGGAGGATACCCGCAAGTTTTCCATGCGGCGCAGCCGGGCATTCTTAGCCCTTGCCATAAGTCTGTGAGACGGGGCGACAGGACCACATATCATGGATCATTGATCGTTACCGCGCGCTACCAAGTCACTAACAATTTGGATATTTTATCCGAGTAGGCCTCTGGCCATTTGGCATTGACCACCACGCGGGAATAAGTATGGGCACTCTGCATCATATGTATCAGCCGAAAGCTCTTCGGACGTCAGCAATGGAGCGGTGCGCGCTGGGTTGGACTGCGTAAGCACCTGCCTTTCTAAGAGGATAGCTAGGTCTGCTCACCGGCCGCCCACTTAACGTGCATGAGTGCAAAGGGCGATGGGCCCAAGACCCCTGCGCGCTTAGGACGTAGACCAGCGTGCTGGCCTCTCTGTTGAGCCTAGGTAGGACTACGGTGTGTTGATCAGCCGAGGGCAGACATGACCTGATGGTGTGTCCGACCGGAGTTGATCGAGCATGTTGGTTAAGTTTGTGCACCCTTGTAGGGAAGTATTCTATTTATTTGAATAGCCTTGTCCACGGTAACGGACGCTCGGAGTTGTATCCCAGTCGATACAACTAGAACTTGATGTTGAGGCATGTAATGGAAATGATGGCTCCAGGATTTTTTCTCGTAGGGGGTCGAGGAAGTGATCTCTAGGCGATGTTACAACATACTTGCTAATAATATAATATGCTACTCTTATCTCTTCTGATGCTGCAAGATGCTTGAAGATGCTAGTCTTTGATAGGCTAGGCCTTCCCCTTCTCTTTTGGCATTCTGCAGTTCAGTCCACAGATACAGCACGTTCCTTTGATTCAGATGCATACTTAGTCTAGATCTAATGTAAGTCTTGCGAGTACTTTGGATGAGTACTCACGGTTGCTTTGCTACCTCTTTTCCCCCTGATACGTCCATTTTGCATCATGTTTTCTTACTGTTATTTATAATGTTTTTATCCATAATAATGCTTTTTGGAGTAATTCTAATGCCTTTTCTCTCATAATATGCAAGGTATACACAAAGAGGGAGAATTCCGGCAGCTGGAAATCTAGACCTGGAAAAGCTACGTCAGGCCACCTATTCTGCACAACTCCAAACACGCTGAAACTTCACGGAGATTTTTTATGGACTATTTGAGGAATATTGGAGCAAATAAGTACCAGAGGGGGCCCACCAGGTGGGCACAACCCACCTGGGCGCGCTAGGGAGCCCAGGCGCACCCTGGTGGGTTATGCTCACCCAGGCCCACATCCGGTGCCCATCTTCTGGTATATAAGTCATTTTGACCTAGAAAAATAAATAAGGAGAGGACTTTCGGGATGGAGCACCGCCGTCTCGAGGCGGAACTTGGGCAGGAGCCTTTTGCCCTCCGGCGAAGCGATTACGCCGGGGGAACTTCCCTCCCGGAGGGGGAAATCATCGTCATCATCATCACCAATAACTCTCCCATCTTGGGGAGGGCAATTCCATCAACATCTTCAACAGCACCATCTCCTCTCAAACCCTAGTTCATCTCTTGTGTTCAGTTTTGTTACCGGAACTATAGATTGGTTCTTGTGGGTGACTAGTAGTGTTGATTGCATCTTGTAGTTGATTACTATATGGTTTATTTGGTGGAAGATTATATGTTCAGATCCAATATGCTATTTAATACCCCCCCTGATCTTGAGCATGATTATCATTTCTGAGTAGTTACTTTTGTTCTTGAGGTCACGGGAGAAATCATGTTGCAAGTAATGATGTGAACTTGATATGTGTTCGATATTTTGATCGTATGTATGTTTTGATTCCCTTAGTGGTGTCATGTGAACGTCGACTACATGACACTTCACCATATTTGGGCCTAAGGGAATGCATTGTGGAGTAACAATTAGATGATGGGTTGCGAGAGTGACAGAAGCTTGAACCCTAGTTTATGCGCTATTCCATAAGGGACTGATTGGATACAAAAGTTCAATGCTATGGTTAGAATTTATTCTTAATACTTTTCTCGCAGTTGCGGATGCTTGCGGGAGGGTTAATCATAAGTAGGAGGTTTGTTAAAGTAAGAACATCACATAAGCACCGGTCCACCCACATGTCAAATTATCAAAGTACCGAACACGAATTAAGCCAACATGATGAAAGTGACTAGATGAAATTCCCGTGCACCCTCAAGTATGCTTTGCTTATCATAAGAGATCATTTTGGCTTGTACTTTGCCTCAGAAGGATTGGGCTACCTTGCTGCACATTTGTTTCTACTATTGTTACTTGCTCGTTACAAATTATCTTACTATCAAACTACTCTGCTACTTACAATTTTAGCACTTGCAGACATTACCTTCCTGAAAACCACTTGTCATTTCCTTCTGCTCCTTGTTGGGTTCGACACTCTTACTTATCGAAAAGAGCTACAATTGATCCCCTATACTTGTGGGGCATCAAGGCTATTTTCTGGCACCGTTTCTGGGGAGTGAAGCACCTTTGGTAAGGGGAATTTGGTAAGGAAACATTTATATAGTGTGCTGAAATTTATTGTCCCTTGTTACTATGGAAAATAATCCTTTGAGGGGTTTGTTCGGGGTATCTGCACCTCGACCAGAACCACAATTAGCTACACCTCAACCTACTGCACCTACTAAAAATATTGAATATGAAATTCCTTCGGGTATGATGGAACAACTGCTAGCTAATCCTTATGCAGGAGATGGAACTGAACATCCTGATATGCACTAAATATATGTAGAACAAATTTGTGGATTGTTCAAGCTTGCAGGTTTACCCGGAGATCAAGTTATGAAGAAGGTTTTCCCTTTATCTTTGAAGGGAAAACCATTGGCATGGTATAGGCTATGCGATGCTATTGGATCTTGGAATTGGAACCATTTGAAATTGGAGTTCCATCAAAAAAATATCCTATGCATCTAGTTCATCGTGATCGGAATTATATATATATAATTTTTTGCCTTGTGAAGGAGAAAGTATCACTCTAGCTTGGGGGAGGCTTAAGTTAATGTTATATTCATGCCCCAATCATGAGCTCTCAAGAGAAATTATTATCCAGAACTTTTATGCTCGGCTTTCTCGTAATGATCAAACCATACTTGATACTTACTATGCTGGTTCTTTTATGAAGAAGACTATTGAATTCCGGTGGGATCTTTTGGAAAGAATTAAACACAACTCTGAAGATTGAGAAGTCGACAAAGGTAAAGAGTTAGGTATTAAACTTAAGTATGATTGTGTTAAATCTTTTATGGATACCGATGTTTTTCAAAAGTTTAGCACTAAATATGGACTTGACTCTGAGATAGTAGCTTTTTGTGAATCATTTTCTACTCATGTTGATCTCCCTAAGGAGAAGTGGTTTAAATATCACCCACCTATTAAAGAAGAAATCAATGAACTAGTACCAGTTAAAGAAAAAAACTATACTTTACAATGTTGATCCAGTTGTTCCTTCTGCTTATATGGAGAAACCACCCTTCCCTGTTAGGATAAAGGAACATGCTAATGTTTCAACTCTGGTCAACAAAAGCTATATTAGAACACCTAAACCCGATGAACAAATTAAAGTAGAACTCAATATTGCTATGGTTAAAGATCTCTTGGAAGAAGATATGCATGGGCATGTTATTTACTTTTGTGAAGAAGCTGCTAGAATTGACAAACCTGATAAAAAGGATAAACATAGACCTGTTGTTGGCATGATTGTCATCTCAGTTAAAATAGGAGATCACTGTTATCATGGTTTATGTGACATAGGTGCTAGTGTGAGTGCTAGCCCTTACACCTTATATCAAGAAATTATGAATCACATAGCACCCGCAGAGATAGAAGACATAGATGTTACTATTAAACTTGCTAATAGAGACACTATATCACCAATTGGGATTGTTAGAGATGTTGAAGATTTGTGTGGGAAAATAACATACCCTACTGATTTTCTTGTTCTTGGTTCCCCACAAGATGAGTTTTGTCCCATTATATTTGGTAGACCTTTCTTTAACACTATTAATGCTAAGATGGATTGTGAGAAACAAACTGTCAGTGTTAGCTTTGGTGATGAGTCTCATGAGTTTAATTTTTCCAAGTTTAGTAGAAAGCTTCATGAAAAAGAATTGCCTAGTAAGGATGAAATAATTGGTCTTGCTTCTATTGTTGTACCACCTACTGATCCTTTAAAACAATATTTGCTAGACCATGAAAATGATTTTCATATGCATGAAATAAATGAAATAGATAAGATTTTCTTTGAACAACGTCCTCTACTTAAACACAATTTGCCTATTGAAACTCTAGGAGGTCCTCCTCCACCTAAAGGTGATCCTGTGTTTGAATTAAAACAATTGCCTGACACTTTGAAATATGCTTATCTTGATTAAAAGAAGATATATCTTTTTATTATTAGTGCTAACCTTTCAGAACATGAAGAAGAAAGATTATTGAAAGTTCTAAGGAAGCACCAAGCTGCTATTGGATATACTCTTGATGATTTAAAGGGCATTAGTCCCACTCTATGTCAGCACAAAATTTATATGGAACCTGGTGCTAAACCCGTTGTTGATCACCAACATCTGTTAAACCCGAAGATGAAAGAAGTGGTAAGAACGGAAATATTAAAACTTCTGGAGACAGGTATAATCTATCCCATAGCTGATAGTAGATGGGTAAGTCATGTTCATTGTGTCACTAAGAAAGGAGGTATGACTGTTGTTCCTAATGATAAGAATGAACTTATTCCACAAAGAATCATTACAATTTATAGAATGGTAATTGATTTTAGAAAATTAAACAACACAACTAGAAAAGATCATTACCCTCTGCCTTTTATTGATCAAATGCTTGAAAGATTGTCTAATCACACACACTTTTGCTTCCTTGATGGATATTCTGGTTTTTCACAAATACCTATTTCTCAACCTGATCAAGAAATGACCACTTTTACTTGTCCCTTTGGAACCTATGCTTATAGACGTATGCCTTTCGGTTTATGTAATGCACCTGCAGATGACTTCTCTGTTTATGGGAAGTCCTTTGATGACTGTTTAAGAAATCTTGATCGAGTTTTGTAGAGATGTGAACAAACAAATCTTGTCTTGAATTGGGAGAAGTGCCACTTTATGGTTAATAAAGGCATTGTCTTGGGTCATAAAATTTCTGAAAGAGGTATTGAAGTGGACAAAGCTAAGGTTGATGCAATTGAGAAAATGCCATGTCGTAAAGATATAAAAGGTATTCGTAGTTTCTTAGGTCATGCTGGTTTCTATGGGAGATTTATCAAAGACTTTTCTAAAATTTCTAGGCCTCTTACGAATCTTTTGCAAAAGGATATTCCTTTTGTGTTTTATGATGATAGTTTAGAAGCCTTTGGAACAGTCAAGAAATCCTTAATTTCTGCACCTATTGTTCAACCACCTGATTGGAACTTGCCTTTTGAAATTATGTGTGATGCTAGTAATTATGTTGTTGGTGCTGTTCTAGGACAAAGAGTTGATAAGAAACCGAATGTTGAGCATAATTGGTTTGCTACCAATATTTGGCTTGCCAAATGTTGGCACTACCAACTATTGGCAATACCGAGACTTGCAAACTATTGGCAACTTTATGTGAGAGAGGCAAAACAACTCGTAGCCAATCAAGTAGTTGCCAATATTTGGCACAATGCCAAACATTGGCATGCCAATTTTTGGCAGCAAACCAATTATGCTCGTTATTCATTATGCTAGTAAAACTCTAGACAATGCTCAAAGAAATTATGCTACTACTGAAAAAGAATTCTTAGAATTTGTGTTTGCTTGTGATAAATTTAGACCTTATATTGTTGATTCCAAAGTAACTGTTCACACAGACCATGTTGCTATTAAATATCTTATGGAAAAGAAAGATGCTAAACCTAGACTTATTCAATGGCTTGTCTTGTTACAAGAATTTGATTTACATATCATTGCTAGAAAAGGAGCTGAGAACCTCGTAGCTGATAATTTATCTAGGCTTGAAAATGTACCTAATGACCCACTAACTATTGATGATAGTTTTCCTCATGAGCAGTTATCTGCAATAAATGTTGCTCATAGTACTCCTTGGTATGTTGATTATGCTAATTACATTGTTGCTAAATATTTACCACCTAGCTTTACATACCAACAAAAGAAAAAATTCTTCTATGATTTAAGACATTACTTTTGGGATGACCCACATCTTTATAAAGAAGGAGTAGATGGTATTATTAGACGTTGTGTACCTGAGCATGAACAGGGACAAATCCTATGAAAATGTCACTCCGAAGCTTATGGAGGGCATCATGCTAGAGATAGAACTACTCACAAGGTATTGCAATCTGGATTTTATTTGCCTACTCTCTTCAAGGATGCCCGTAAGTTCGTCTTATCTTGTGATGAATGTCAAAGAATAGGTAATATCGGTAAGCGTCAAGAAATGCCTGTGAATTATTCACTTGCTGTTGAACCATTTGATGTTTGTGGATTTGATTACATGTGACCTTTTCCTTCCTCTAATGGGTATACACATATTTTGGTTGTTGTTGATTATGTTACTAAATGGGTAGAAGCTATTCCAACCAGTAGTGTTGAACACAACACCTCTATTAAAATGCTTAAGGAAGTTATTTTCCCAAGGTTTGGAGTCCCTAGATATTTAATTACTGATGGTGTTTCACACTTTATTCATGGTGCTTTCCGTAAAATGCTTGCTAAGTATGATGTTAACCATAGAATTGCATCACCGTATCATCCCCTGTCTGGTGGTCAAGTTGAACTCAGCAATAGAGAAATAAACTTAATTTTGCAAAAGACTGTCAATAGGTCCAGGAATAATTGGTCTAAGAAATCAGATGATGCACTTTGGGCTTATAGAACAGCATATAAAAATCCTATGGCTATGTCTCCATATAAAATGGTTTATGGAAAAGCTTGTCATTTGCCTCTTGAGTTAGAGAATAAAGCATATTGGGCCATCAAAGAGCTCAATTATGATTTCAAACTTGCTGGTGAAAAGAGATTATTTTATATTAGCTCTTTAGATGAATGGAGAACCCAAGCTTATGAAAATGCAAAATTATTCAAAGAAAAAGTTAAAAGATGGCATGACAAAAGAATCCAAAAGCGTGAGTTTAACATCGGAGAATATACTTTATATACTTCCCGAACCTGTTGATCCAAAAGAATCCAAAAGAATCCAAAAGGTTAACAGGTTCGGGAAGTTCAAAAGAATCCAAAAGCGTGAGTTTAACATCGGACTCTGTTTTTCTACAGCTTGCTTGTTTCCCAAGATAAAAAAATCTTTATATACTTCCCGAACCTGTTGATCACCGTATCGCGGAGAAATCCTCTGTTCTCTTTTCTTGCTGTTTTTGGCAAGATTTGTCGAGCCAGGCATCATGTCTTCCTCACCCTCCAACAATGGAGAAGAAGACATAGTGGTATTTCTCGAGGTTTCAAGGAGAGAGGAAGCTAAAGAAGTTGCTATGGAGGAAGAGGAGGAAAATCCTTCTGGAGTTCACTCTCCGGCCTCCGAGAGAGGGACATTGGCTAGTATATCCACTCTTCTGAATCCTCATCAAGCTATGGCACTGTCAGATAATCAAGAGAGTCTCGAAGTGCAAGAAGAAACCCCACCAAGAAGGCCTTCACACAAGTTACATCGTAACAATTTTTGCAATTTGATTCATAACTATGGGTTCGAGAATACTCCTCATAGGCACATACCGTCCAATTGGGACATATCTCGGCCAAGAGAAAATAGTGCAAGAGTAAACCCTTGGGGCCCAGAAAATAAACACATAATGGAAGAAGTGAAGAAAAACGGAGAATTAATTCATCAAGCCCTTCGAGAGATTCAGGGCTTGAAGGATCTACTCATGGTTATATTAGAAAATATGGCTTCACCACCACCACCATCTTCACCGCCAAAAGAGAATTGAGTATCGGGTATGGGCACTCCCCTTGGCTTCCGCCAAGCTTGGGGGAGGTGCCCCGGTATAGTATCATCCCACTATCTTCTTGCCTTTACTTATTTTAGTTCAATCTTTTTCTTTAGATGAATAAAAGTTTAGTTTGATCCTTTCTTCTTTGAGAGTTTGCTTAGCGATCTATCCTTGTAATCGTGTGCAAGTTATATAATAAAGTTTATTTTGAATTTTTGCTTTCTTTACTTTCTTGTTGAAAATAAAATAAAAGAAATAAGGAAAAGAGAAAGAGAAAGGAAATAAATAAAAGAAAGGAAATAAATCAAAAAGATCATATACTAATCTTATGGTAGGTGATGACACCACATAAGGAAAAGTATAAGTAGAAAATTTTATTAGCGATTGACAAACATAGCATTAGTCAATGATGCAACTCATGAAAGATTTAATAAGGGAAGAGAAGATTCACATATAAATATACTATCCTAGAAATCTTTTGTGATTGTGAGCCCTCACCTAAATATTATATGCCAAAATTGTTGACGTTGGACAAGGAAGACAACTTAATGGTTTATGTTCGTTTATATTCACACAGAAATCATATTGTCATGGATCCTTTAACATGTGGTGCTTGCCCCCTATCTTTGCTAGCCAAAAATTCCGCACTAAGTAGAGATACTACTTGTGCATCCAAAAACCATTAAACCCAAATCTTATTTTCAAGTGTCCACCATACCAACCTAGGGATTGAGCAAGATCCCTCAAGTAAGTTTTCATCGATGCAAAAAGGCAATAAAAATTGCTTCTAAAAGTGTGAGATCATTTAGTGTAAGAGAAAATTGAGCGTTGCACGAACTTGTGATGGTGAAGAATAAAAGCGACAGACTGCATAATAAGGGTCGCTATCACAAGGGGCAATGTAATGTGACGTTCTTTTGAGCATACAAACAAATAAGTGCATGGCATCCTTTGCTTCCCTCTGCGAAGGGCCCATATTTTACATTTATGTATTTACTTTTATGCAAAGAGTCAAGGTTTTCCTTCTATCCTTTTTATTTTTCTCCTTTGGCAAGCATCATGTGGTGAGGAAAGATCTAGGCACATATGTCCATTTGAATATAGATAGCATGAGTTATTGTTGTTGAGATCACCCTTAAGGTGAATACGTTGGGAGGCGAAACTACAATCCCCTATCTTTCTATGTGTCTGGTTGAAACGTTTTGCCCATGTGTACATGGTGAGTGTTAGCAATCATAGAAGACTATATGATGGTTGAGTGTGTGGACTTGCCTAAAGGCCCCGATATGTGACCCTTCCCGAAAAGATGATGAATTGTAGTTGCAAAGTTGACTGAGAACATAGTTTGTTGGTTTCTAATAGAGTTTTTGCTTTATACCTCAATAGTGTGATGAATTGTTACTTATTCATGAGAAGTCTATGATAAAATTTTTATGTTTAATTTTGTTGTTGTTATAATAATCTACATGATGCTTGTGCTCACCCAGGCCCACCTATGGTGCCCGTCTTCTAGTATATAAGTCATTTTGACCTAGAAAAATAAGGAGAGGACTTTCGAGACGGAGCACCGCCGTCTCGAGGCGGAACTTGGGTAGGAGCACTTTTGCCCTCCGGCGGAGCGATTCTGTCGAGGGAACTTCCCTCGCAGAGGGGGAAATCATCGTCATCATCATCACCAACAACTCTCCCATCTAGGGGAGGGCAATCTCCATCAACATCTTCAAGAGCACCATCTCCTCTCAAACCCTAGTTCATCTCTTGTGTTCAATCTTGTTACCGGAACTATAGATTGGTGCTTGTGGGTGACTAGTAGTGTTGATTGCATCTTGTAGTTGATTACTATATGGTTTATTTGGTGGAAGATTATTTGTTCAGATCCAATATGCTATTTAATACCCCTCTGATCTTGAGCATGATTATCGTTTGTGAGCAGTTACTTTTGTTCTTGAGGTCACGGGAGAAATCATGTTGCAAGTAATCATGTGAACTTGATATGTGTTTGATATTTTGATAGTATGTATGTTGTGATTCCCTTAGTGGTGTCATGTGAACTTCGAATACATGACACTTCACCATATTTGGGCCTAAGGGAATGCATTGTGGAGTAGCAATTAGATGATGGGTTGCGAGAGTGGCAGAAGCTTAAACCCCAGTTTATGCGCCATTCCGTAAGGGACCGATTGGATCCAAAAGTTTAATGCTATGGTTAGAATTTATTCTTAATACTTTTCTCGTAGTTGCGGATGCTTCCAGGAGGGTTAATCATAAGTAGGAGGTTTGTTCAAATAAGAACAACACCTAAGCACCGGTCCACCCACATATCAAATTATCGAAGTACCGAACACGAATTAAGCCAACATGATGAAAGTGACTAGATGAAATTCCCGTGTACCCTCAAGAACGCATTGCTTATCATAAGAGACTGTTTTGGCATGTCCTTTTCCTCAAAGGGATTGGGCTACCTTGCTGCACTTTTGTTACTACTATCGTTACTTGCTTGTTACAAATTATCTTGCTATCAAACTACTATGCTACTTACAATTTCAGCACTTGCAGACATTACCTTGCTGAAAACCACTTGTCATTTCCTTCTGCTCCTCGTTGGGTTTGACACTCTTACTTATTGAAAAGAGCTACAATTGATCCCCTATACTTGTGGGTCATCACCCCCATACCCGATTGTTGCCACCAGATGATGGATCCCAGGAGCCAGATGACGCCACTGACGACTACTACTACCCCGAGGGTGCCTACTACTACATGACGGCCGCCGATGACCAGGAGTAGTTAGGAGGCTCCCAGGCAGGAGGCCTTGCCATTTCGATCATGTTACTTTTGTGCTAGCCTTCTTAAGACAAACTTGTTAACTTATGTCTGTACTTAGATATTGTTGCTTCCGCTCACTCTTGTGTATTCGAGCCCTCGAGGACCCTAGCTTCACTACAGGAATCAGCTACTTTGCCGTCCGCCACGGCGGACGGCAAAGGCATGAACGGCGGACGGCAAAGGCCTTTGCCGTCAGCCGCGGACGGCAAAAGGCTCCGGCAATGTAGGCTTCGTTAAACAGCTACTTTGCCGTCTGCTGCTGATGGCAAAGTCTTTGCCGTCCGCCGCAGACGGCAAAAAGAGCTCGGCAGACGGCAAAGAAGGCGGACGGCAATAATTGCGCTGTCAGTCCGTTAAGTGGCTAACGGCAGGCCTTTGCCGTCCGCCGCTGACGGCAAACTTTCTAGTGTCTTTGCCGTCCGCCGTGTGATGTCATCTACACGTCACTACATGGCATGTTCTTTGTCGTTTGCCACTGATGGCAAAGTCTTTGCCGTCTGCCACTGTAGGCAAACTGGCCAAATGGGTCAGCTCCCAGGAAGCACAGCTGGATGCCACGTGTCTTCTTTGCCGTCCGCGGCAGACGGCAAAGAGCTCGTTGCCGTCGGTGGCAGACGGCAAAGAGCCTGCATATTGGCTCTTTTATCTGTTTTTTATTAAATCCAACAATTTTCATCACAAATATAGATGACATATATAGATATATTTCAAAAGGCCATTACAGAGCAAACATATAAGATATCCAACCATATATATTACATGCATCCAACACATAACTTCATCATAGTTCCATCATACATAACAAGTTCAACATAGAGGCATCCAACCATATATATTACAATAGGTTCATCCAACGATACATGCATAGTTCAACGATACAAAAAGAAACAGAGAAAGGGATAAGGAGCACTCCATCTATGCAAGCTTTCGTCAAGTGAATGAACTCTGCAAAATGAAAAATAAGAAAGTTAGAACAAGAAGAGTAGAACAAGAAGAAGACTAGAACAAGAAGAAGACTAGAACAAGAAGAGTAGAACAAGAAGAAGACTAGAACAAGAAGAGTATGTCATTTATGAGCTAACTTACGTGAAATGGATCATATATGAGCTAACTAAGTTGAAATGGGTCGTTTATGAGCTAGCTAAGGTGAAATGGATCATTTATGAGCTAACTTAGTTGAAATGGGTCGTTTATGAGATAGCTAAGGTGAAATGGATCATTTTTGAGGTAACTAAGGTGAAATGGATCGTTTTTAGCTAACTTAGGTGAAATGGATCATTTATGAGCTAACTTAGTTGAAATGGATCGTTTTTGAGCTAACTTAGGTGAAATGGATCATTTATGAGCTAATTTAGTTGAAATGGATCTTTTTGAGCTAACTTAGGTGAAATGGATCATTTAAGAGCTAATTTAGGTGAAATGGATCGTTTTTTAGGTAACCTAGGTGAAATGGATCGTTTATGAGCTAAATTAGTTGAAATGGATCGTTTATGAGATAACCTAGGTAAGATTGGTCATTTTGGAGTTAACCTAGGTGAAATGGGTCATTTTAAAGCTAACGTAGGTAAAATGGATCATTTAGGAGCTAATCTAGGTAAAATGGGTCATTTTTGAGCTAACTTGGATGAACTGGATCATTTATAAGCTAACCTAGGTAAAATGGGTCATTTTAGAGCTAACTTAGGTAAAATGGATCGTCTATAAGCTAACTAAGCTAATTATGCAATTTTTGACATAAGTAAGCTAAGTACAGATCGTTTTAGAGCTAACTTAGGTAAAATGGATGGTTTTGGAGGTCAGTAAGCTTATTAAGTCATTTTGGAGGTGAAGAAGCTAAGTCTAGGTCATTATGGTAAGCATTGGAGGAAATAAAGCTAAGTCTAGGTCTTTATGCATGTGTTAAGCAAAACACTAGATAAACTTACCAAGATGTAGGAGGTGTAGGAGCGGGGTGGCTCGTGTCGGTAGCTGGAGAAGGGATCGTGCGATGCTTGTCTGGAGTTACGCTGCACCAAAGATCATTTCCAATGTCTTGTTAGCATGATGACACTCAAATGTTAAGACTAGCAAGTAATGTCCATTCAATAAAACTCACCGTGGTCCCAGGAGCAATCACTGGCATCGGCGGAGCGGTCTGACCTGTCTTCTCGCACACAGACTGCACATTTGGTTTTGACGACTCAGTCATACTAGTTAGTAATGAGACAAACACTACATGAATGTTTTGGCTAATCTGCAGAAGAAACTTACCACAAGGAGCTCGTACATGGCCCTTGCCTGCATGTCATTCCGTGCCCTCTCCTCCTCCATCATCTTTGTCGTCCTCTCCTCCAACTCCCGCTTCCTCTCCGCCGCCTCCGCCAGAAGTTTCTCCGTTCTATCTCTCTCACTCTGTATAGCAGCCTGCAACACCACTCACATGACCATTTGTAATCATTGATGGAAGCGCACAGAATGTAATGGAGAAAGATAACTGAGTACGTATCACTAACCTTGATGGCGAGTTGCACTGGCCGTTCACGAGGCCTTATCTCAGGAGCGGAGCTCGACTGGCGCGCCTTGATCTCCGGGAGAGTGCTAGGACAACGGATAAGTCCATCTCCAATGGCTATGGAGCCATGGGACCTCCCGCCATGAGATATCATCAACAGCTCTGGATCAATGGGACCCTGGCTCGGGTTAAAGTCCTCCCCTTTCCTCGCCTTCCCCTCATCTCTATATCTCACGAGCTTGTTGTGGGAGGAGATGTTGGTGAAGTTGTTTGCATCATCGAGGTCAGACCGAGAGAAAGCCTTGACTTTCTTGAAAGAGGCAGTGTGGGCCATGGCATACAGGTCGTACACCTCTGGCACCTTATCCGCCTTATTGTAGCGTGCCTGAAAGAGAGAAACAATGAAAATTAGTAATTAAAGGGCTCAAGCTAGCATGATGAATGAATTGCATGAATCATGAAGCAAACCACATACCCAGTTGCGCCCGAACTGATATAAGTTGGAGCTGCCTTGATGGTGTGGCACACCTTCCATTTGGGCATGTTTGTCCTTGGCCTCGTTGTGGAGGGCTAGCCATTGTGGAGAGCACCACTCATCGACCAACACCTCCCAACAATCCATCCGATCCGCACACCATCTCGGAGGCGCCTAAGTTAGCAAATAGAAACTTGAGCGCTACGGCTAAGAATTACTAAATGAAGGAACTAAAGTAGAGAAGGCCTTAAGAATTACCTTCATGTACTGCTCCTTACTCAGGAACTTATCGCGGCACGCCGGCTTGGTCTTCTTGATACCACGCATGGCGTAGTAGTCTCGAACAGCCTGCACCCGAGCCTCGTGCCGTAAGTTCTGGAGTAGGCGCTTGCAGACATTCTCGATAACATGTGCCGCGTCCTCCTCGTATCCCTCCTCACACCTGTAGAATGTCTGCAATCAAATGAGACAATATTGATTAGTACAATTAATAACTAGCTAGTTGAAGATTTTTAAATGTGTAAAGGAGAAATTACCCAAAACTTTTTGATCACCATGTCTGCCCTCGTGTCGCACACGACACCGTCGATAATCTCATCCGGCGGGGCCGGGGCAGCCACGTAGTGCTCCCAGCTCAATCCAAGCTCTGGAAGCCGACCCTCACCAGGCAACGTGACAAACCCCGGGAAGTTTTACAGGCAAAGAACTCCAAGGACGGAGTTGGGCCGGCGGACACTATGATGGTGGTCCCAACCCCTACAGCATGAAAAGGCCAACGCATTAGTTATTTGAAAAAACGTGAATGCACAAGGTACAAAAATATTAAATGCACTTACGTACCTCTCCCTATCAGGGAAAATCAACCACCTCTGCTCGCGGGTCACCGACACGGACGGGAGCCGTGTAGCCTCGGGCTGATCCGGCCAGGTACCCCATCCGGACGTGTGCTCCTCCGGGGTCACGTGGGCCGAACTCTCGTGGGCCGAAGGCCAGTCGACCCGAGGCTCGTGGGCCCAAGACCCGTGGACCGGAGTCCGTGTAGCCTCCTCCTCGAATGAGTCCACCCTAGCAGTCACGTGCTCGGGTGAAACAGCCGGGGGTGGCGGCGAGGAAGGCGCCGTAGCCCTACCTCCTCTCCCACGACCACGTCTGGAATGGAAGACCTCAGACCACGCTCGCGACCAGCGCCCACCATCTTTCAACACCTGCCATGACAAACAGTAAACGAAATTAGTACAACATAAAAAAAGACCGACATGAATAATAATATGTGTATCACTTAAGTGTATCATCATCAAGTACAACATAAAAAAATGTAATACCTGACACTACTAATAATCTCGATCAGTATCATCAATAAATGCATAATCATCATCATCACTATAATCAATGACGGGCTCATAGGGTTCATTGGCATCAACATGTGCAAGGCCACCTTGACGTAATCGGTCAAGCATTGACAGGTCATCCGCAGAAGTAACCTCTTCTTGTTCCGGCTCTTCTTGTTCCTCCTCTGGGGTGATGTCGGATTCATTGTCGCTGTATACTTCAATGTTTTGGGGTGAAGTATAGCGGTTCTTGAAACGCTTTTTGGAAAGACGTGTCTCTTGGAAGAATTCTCCTTCATATGTGTCTGGGTTAATGTGAGGTTCATAATCCTCTTCCTTTGGGGGAGAAAGTCTAGCACGTGGCGGCACTTCATAAACGACATCCCAACCTTTCAGATTTGGATTAGTTTGGCAGGCCCACGGTAGATAGAATACTTGGGTCGCCTGTTGAGCCATAATATAGACATCAGGAACATCTAAATGAGTGCTTTGGTTGATTTCAACTAGCCCTACATGCTCATGAGTCCTTCTAGTCTCCTTCGGCTGAAACCAATAACATTTGAAGACTACGACATTCGGTGGATTTTCACCATAGAACAGAAGTTCATAAATTGCTTCAACTCTCCCATAATACTCGGTACCTCCTTCGCCGATAGCAGATACACAACAATTTGTTGACTTTCGGTCGGCCATAGATAGCTCTTTGCCATAGGTACGAAAGCGATACCCGTTGATGTCGTACTTGTCAAATGAACGGACCTTATAGTCAAAACCATTAGCGACTTGTCTCAATTCGGCGTCCATAGACTCTGAATTAGCCTACAAGTTTAATATGAAAGGATTGTTGCATTATGCACAAATTAGCGAATGATATGAAATTGTCTAATAGAAATTACCGTTTGTTTGAACCAAGAGATGAAACCGGGATAGCCACCTCCTTGCTTTGCGAGAAGCTCATACTCTTCGACGGAATCCTTTTGGATCTCCGCTCCATACGAGAATATGGTGACGTATCGACTGTATGACATATCCACGAATAAGAGTAGTTCAAAGGAAATAGAAGTTGTGAAACAATGTACCGAGAACTTACTCGATGTACGGCCGCACTTCTATCAGGTTGTTGAAGATATACAACGAAATGGTCCGCCATTCTTCGTTATCCAAAGATACTGGATGTGAAACACTAGCTGGTGCGAGATTCCGTTTGAATAGGCTGAGGTTGGATCCACCCTTTTTAGGCTCGTCAGCATTGTACTGAGGCTTCGGATTATGCAAATGACGATTTTTGGCTTCGTAGTGCGCTGTTACGAAGTTTGCCGCCTCCTCTGTGATGAATGCCTCAGCCATCGATGCTTCAATTCTACGTTTATTTTTACATTTTTCTCGAAGCGTCTTCTGCATCCTCTCAGTTGGGTAGCACCAACGATTTTGCACGGGCCCCCCAATCTTGCCTCGGTCGGGAGATGCAAAATCAAATGCTGCATTGGATTAAAGAAGCCCGGTGGAAAGATCTTCTCTAACTTGCAGATCAACTCCGGCGCCAACTCTTCCATTTCTTCTAGCACGCCAGGCGATAGTTCTTTCGCACAAAGAACACGGAAGAAATAGCTGAGTTCTGCCAGTACTAGCCATTCATCCTCAGGGATGAAGCCACGCAACATCACCGGCATTACCCGCTCAATCCATATGTGCCAATCATGACTCTTGAGACCAAATATCTTCAGTTTATCAAGATTCGCTCCCCTCTTTAGATTCGCTGCATACCCATCGGGGAACATCAACTGCTGTTGCACCCACAAGAGAATTTCCCTCATAGCTAGCCTTCCAAGATTGAACCATGCCTTTGGCTTCGTCCAGTTCTGCTTTCCTTTTGGTTCTTTCATGTTTTGTAACGGCCTATCACATAGCGCCTCCAGATCGACTCTAGCCTTAGTATTATCCTTTGACTTCCCATCTATGCCGAACAATGTACCAAAAAGTGCCTCGGCGATATTCTTCTCAGTGTGCATCACGTCGATGTTGTGTGGGAAAAGGAGGTCTTTGAAGTAAGGCAGATCCCATAAGCATGTTTTGTGAGTCCACGCATGCTTAGTATTATACCCCTTGAAGTACCCTGGACGTTGTGGATCTGGCTCGAGAGCGTTTAACTGATCCAGGGTCTGTTGGCCTGTCAATGCAGGTGGTGCAGAGTTTTTGACAACTCTACCCCTGATGAAGTTCTTCTTGTCTTTCCTGAACTTATGGCGAGGATCCAAGAACTGTCTATGCATGTCGAAGCAAGAAAACTTGCGACCGGCCTGAAGCCAACGAAACTCAAGAGCTCCCTTGCATGTGGGGCACGGGAACCTTCCATGCACACACCAGCCAACGAATAGCGCATACGCCGGCAAGTCATGCGTCGAGTACATGTACCAGACACGCATTATGAAGTTCCGTTTGCTAAAGGCGTCGTATGTCTTGAACCCATTATCCTAGGCTTCTTGCAATTCGTCCTTAAGCGGCTGCATGTACACATTCATATTTTTGCCCGGATAGTTGGGTCCTGGAATTATCAATGTTAGGAAAATGTTCTTTCTTTGCATAATCTGTCCGGGGGGGAGATTGAGTGGAAATACAAATACGGGCCAACAACTGTATTGGGCTGCCGTCATACCAAACACACTGAACCCATCCGTGTTGATGCCGACTCGAGGATGCCTCGGATCTGCCGCTTTGTCAGCATGTAATTCATCAAACTTTTTCCACGCAACACCATCCGATGTGTGTACCATCATCAGATTCCCATCTGCATCTAGTTCGGTTCTTTTGCCTGTTTTGTGCCATGTCATCTGTCTGGCCGTCTCTTTGACCATGAAAAGACGTTGAAGTCTTGGTACGATTGGCATATACCGAAGAACAGTAACGGGGATTTTGGTCTGTGTCTTCTCACCCATACCGTTGTCTACCACAATATACCTGGAAGACTTGCAAATGGGACAATAGTTCAAGTCCGCATAGTCAAGCCTAAATAAGGCACATCCTTTCTCACAGGCATGTATCTTCTCATAGGGCATCTTCAGTGCAGGGAGGATTTTGTCCGACTGGTACAGGTTTGCAGGCATTACATGGCCTTTGGGTAGAAAGCGTCCAAATACTGTCATAATTCCGTCATAGCATTCTCTGCCCAAGTTGAACTGAGCCTTCAGAGCCATTACTTGTGAGATGGCATCCAACTGACAAAGCTCAGTGTGCTCGTGGAGCGGACGTTTCGGAGACTCCAACATTTCATTGAAGGCCTTTGCAGATTCCTCCATCTCCTCGTCCGAATCCCGAGCATCATCATAGCCTTGCACCATGTTTTCCATCTCGGTACCATGCTCGTCGGTGCGACGACGATCCACCTCAGCTCGGTCACGTTGGGCAGACTCACCATGAAATGTCCACACCGTATAATCGGGCGTAAAACCACTCTTCTGCAGGTGTTTGCCCATTTCAGCCTCTGTCTTCTTTTCCCAATTGCCGCACCGGAAACAGGGGCACCAGGTTTTCTTTTGGCCATTTGCAAATGCGGCTTGCACAAACCCCTTAGTTTTTGTGAACCATTCAGCGCTCCATTTGTTCTGACCAGTGTGACCGGTATACATCCAAGCACGGTCACTCATCTTGACTTTCAGAGCTACTGGACACACAACAATTATATATGTAATTCACCATGTATATATTCATCAGTTGATCTACTTTGTCAATTTTATTACGTCCATGCAACCTACACTCTAATAGGTAATGATAGGTCCTAATCCCACCCGTGTATGTGTAGATTGGGTCTATTTTCCCATGCTATGCTCCGGATCCGACGCAAAATTTCTGCAGCACCTCCCCGCTGTTCTCTTGATACATGTCTCTGCAATAAACAGAGAGGATGTGTACCCGGAGAACAACAGGGGAGGCACTGACGAAATATATGCGTCGGATCCGGAGCAAAGCATATGGGAAAACGAACCCAATCTACACATACTCGGGCTGTCCATGGATAGCGTTGGACAATTCGAAAGAATCAAGGTTATATATATGCAAATGCATGCATATTTATAACTATGATGTTTTCGAACGGGAGACACATATTGGTTACGCATACTGATGATTCAAGACACATACATAGCTAGCTATCAAGTTTTATCGGAATAGATCAAATAATTAATGGGGGAGGAGGACTTGTCATTTGTGCTCACCCACGAACGAAGGGGCAGAGCTCGTCAAACGCACGGCGAGGTCGTCGAACACCAAACCTCACAGCGATGAAACAACTGCACATTTAAAACTAGACGATCAACACAATTATATATGATGTTTTTCATAACAAAATCGAAAAATATATGACCTAACTAATAATTCACAAATATATGACCCCGTCGGCCTCTGGAAGGCCAAAGAGGTCGGGGTGTCGTGTCGATGTCGGGGTAGTGCCGTGTCGGTGTCGGGGTGTTGTTTCGGGGTCGGGGTGTGGTGCGGGGTCGGGTGTCGGGTCAGGTCGGTCGGGGTGTGTAGGCTCGGGGTCGGGTGTCGGGGTCGGGGTCGGGGTGTCGGGTCAGGCTCGGGGGGTCGGGGTGTCGGGTCAGGCTCCCTCCTTTCCTTTTTCCTCTTCTTCTTCTCCTCCTCTCCTCTTTTTTCTTCTTCTTCTTCCTCCTTTCCTTTTTCCTCTTCTTCTTCTCCTCCTCTCCTCTTTTTTCTTCTTCTTCTTCCTCTTCTTCTTTTTTCTTCTCCTCCTCCTCTTCTTCTTCTTCTCCTGATCTCCTCTTTTGCTCTTTTTCTTCTTTCCTAAAACTAAACTAAACCTAAAACTAAAACTAAAAAAACAGAAAAAGAAAAACACTAAATCTAAACCTAAAACTAAACTAAAACTAAAACTATAAACCTAAAACTAATCCTAAAACTAAAACTAAATCTAAACTAAACATAAACCTAAAACTAAAAAAACAGAAAAAAGGAAAAAGAAAAAAAGGAAGAAGGAGGCCTCACCTGCAGGGTGGAGGAGGGGGGCGGTGCGGCCTGGGGCGACGGAGGAGCGGGGCGGGGCGCCGGGGCGGCGGCGGGGGGCGCTGGGGCGGCGGCGGGGCGTGGTGCGACGGGGCGGTGGAGGTGGGAGAGAGAGAGGAGGGTGTGGGGCGCGGCCCCGATAACGTTACGTGGGGCCTCCCTCTTTGCCGTCCGCCAACCTTTGCCGTCCGCCTCCTTGCTCTTTGCCGTCCTCTAGCGGACGGCAAAGAGGGGGGCCCGTCAGGTTTTTTTTTGCAGCTCGTCAGTGGGGCCCCTCCCTCTTTGCCGTCCGCTAGCCGACGGCAAAGAATCTTTGCCGTCCGCTAGCAGACGGCAAAGAACTGGCTGATGGCAAACTTTGTCTTTGCCATCAGCTAGTTCTTTGCCGTCTGCTTTTTGGAAGCTGATGGCAAAGAGCTTCTTTGCCGTCCGCTAGCGGACGGCAAAGAACTGGCAGATGGCAAACTAGCTGATTCCAGTAGTGCTTGCAACATAAAGCTTGTATTATTTCACTTTGTGTCTTGTAACATCCCAAATTTTCAATTTGGAATGTTATACATAGATCATTCATGCATATCATATTTTACTGCATTTCGTTTCGCGATCCTCGAAATCCTAAGCAACTCAAGGACCCTCTGAGAGAGTTGGGGATTTCCCTGTTTTCGTATTTGAGTTTTATCAAATATTGAAACGAGGATTTTTGGTTTTAATTATTTTTCTCTACGAAAATATTTTCATATTAAAATATATGAGAGGAGATAATACGAATTCTCCAAAATAAATGAAATATTGGAGGAAAATATTAAAATCAAATATTTGATTTTATTCGGATTTTATTGCTATTTATTTGAATTAGAAAAATTGCACGTTTTTCAAAGTTGCATTTTAGGGCCAAGAAAATATTCATCTCGTTCTAAATATTTTATTTAGATGGTGAAAATTTGTTTTGGAATTTTTAGTTTTTTATTTTATTTTATAGGATTTTTTTTAGTTTCGACAAAATTATATAAAAGAAGTTTCCTCTGCCGACTGGGCCGAAGCCCAAGTCATCCGGCCCACCTCCCCGCGCCGTCTCCTTCCACGAGAACGGGAGCGCGCCACCGCCCGCGAGGCCGAGTCCGTCCGGGACTCTCCCTCCCCGCGCCGCTTGCCCCCTCGCCCAAGCAAGCACCTTGTCGGTGTCAAAATCGGCGGATCTCGAGTAGGGGGTCCCGAACTGTGTGTCTAGGCCGGATGGTAACAGGAGGCAGGGGACACAATGTTTTACCCAGGTTCGGGCCCTCTTGATGGAGGTAAAACCCTACGTCCTGCTTGATTAATATTGATGATATGGGTAGTACAAGAGTAGATCTACCACGAGATCAGAGAGGCTAAACCCTAGAAGCTAGCATATGGTATGATTGTATGTTGTGGTTGTTGTCCTACGGACTAAAACCCTTCGGTTTATATAGACACCAGAGAGGGTTAGGGTTACACAAGGTCGGTTACAAAGGAGGAGATATCCATATCCGCATTGCCTAGCTTGCCTTCCACGCCAAGTAGAGTCCTATCTGGACACGAGACGAAGTCTTCAATCTTGTATCTTCATAGTCTAACAGTCCAGCCAATGGAGATAGTCCAGCTGTCTGGAGACCCCCTAATCCAGGACACCCTCAGTAACCCCTGAACCAGGCTTCAATGATGATGAGTTCGGTGCGCGGTATTGTCTTTGGAATTGCAAGGCGGGTTCCTTCTCCGAATACATCACAGAAGAATTTGAATACGAGGATAGTGTCCGACCCTACAAAATAAGTTCCACATACCACCGTAGAGATAATAATATTTTTGCAAATCTAATTTGCTGACTTGTTTTGACAGTATGACGTTATGTCATGGCCCGGTGATTATTCGAACGATTTCCTTTAACCAGCCCCGCACATAATGCGAGGCAGTTTTTCGACACGTCTTGTCAAAGCAGAGATCGTTTCCCCTTATTACGGGATTCTCATCAATACGGGCATGGGTAACCCAACCGCACCATCAATTACGGCCCTTGGGGGATAAGCGAGTTTTACCAGGCAAGTGGGGACGCTTAGGTTCGTCGGCCCATATAAAGGGATAAGGATTCACCTTTCTATCCATGCCTTCTTCCTCCTTTGCTCATCTGTTTTCGCACACTCGAGCTCTAGCGCCCAAGTCCGCACTTCCCACCTCAACCTTCTCCAACCACGTCCGGAGCGGGAGGCAGGTGGATGGTCTCCTCTGTCACGGAGGGAGACATCAAGAAGCTGCGTGGAGCCGGATACTTAGCCGCGAATATCGCGCATCGGCTGCCCGCTGCGGGGCAGATCGTCCCTACCCCGGAACCTCACGAGAGGGTAGTTTTCCTCCACCACTTCCTCCGCGGACTGGGGTTTCCCCTCCATCCATCCGTCCATAGTCTCATGTTTTACTATGGGCTGGACTTTCATGATCTAGCCCCGAACTTCGTCCTCAACATTTCGCCGTTCATCGTCGTGTGTGAGGCTTTCCTCCGCATCCGGCCCCACTTCGGCCTGTCGTTAAAGACCTTCAATATCAAGCCGAAGGTGGTACGAGGCCAACAAGCAGAATGCGGCGAAGCCATGGTGGGCAAGATGCCCAATGTTATATGGCTCGAAGTCTCCTTCGTGGAGACAATAAAGGGATGGCAATCGGCATGGTTCTACATCACTGAGCCGCGCGACGCCAAATGGGCGGCAGCCCTCGAGTTTCGATCTGGATTCCCTACACGGCTCACTTCCTGGAAAGAGAAGGGCTTGTCGTGGGGTTCATCGGTGGAGCTAGATGGACTCCAGAAATGTATCCGGAGTATGGCGAGCAAGAAGCTCAGGCTTGTCAACATAGTCCAAGTTATGCTCATCCGCCGGATCCTCCCGTGTCAACAACGGGATTTTACCTTGTGGGAGTTCGACCCGGCCCGGCACTAGACTCTGAGCGAGCTCTTTGATACGACACACAAGGACGTCTAGAAGGTGTTGTTCAAGGGCGCCGAGGTCCCTCCTTCTCTTGCCGAGGACCGGGGACTAAGCGCAAAGCGCATAGCGCGTTCGGTGAGTTCAATACATCCTGTAGGACATTTATTTTCCCTAGCTTAATTATGTGCAGGGTCTAATCTCCATGCCTTTGACAGGACTGGGTGGAGATGTCGGGGCAGATTAACTGCCCGGCCCCTTTGCCCGAAGATACTGCGGGCGCTCTCTTGACGGAGATGCTGACTCCGGCTCCTTACAAGGTGTCGGAGAAGACCAAGAAGGCCAAGGGAACCCGAAAGAGTTCCCGGCGCCAGGTGTTATTGGACTCATTGTCCGATAACTCTGCGGCACACTCCTCCCCCAAAGACGAGGAGGAAGAAGAAGATGCTCCCCCTCCAGGCGAGGGAGACAAGAAAAGGAAGGCCGCCCCAACTGGGGAGGCCGAAGGGTCCAAGAAGGGAAGGACTCTCCTTCCGGACAGTTCCACCGCCGCCGACGAGGGCGAAGACGAGTGGTTGCCCAGGGCCAAGCCCCCGGGGAGATCGTAAGTATTCGGATACTAGAGTAACTCATAGAATTCCTTTGTTGCACTGTTTTCCCTAACGCTGAACATAATTATGCAGGCCGCCATGAGCCAGTATCGATGTATCATCGGATGGCTCCCTGGGCTCGTCGGACATGGACAACGATCCAGTCCCCACCGCCACCTCCCCTCATCCTGCCGACGACGCCGAGGTGCTGTCTCAAGAGGCACCAGACCGAGGGGAGACAGTCCCGGAGGTGCCTCAAGGCGACCTTTCGGACTCCAGGAGCCGAGGGGACGGGGCCCCTGAGAACTCCGAGTTCGGCCCTCAGCCGAACACCGCGTTGGAACCTCCAGCGGTTCCAGGCTCGGGCAGGCGGCCTCCTTCTAAGAGGGGCAAGACGCCTGTGCCAGTGACCTCTGTCCATCCAGATGCCCCGGACAATCTGTTGGAAGCGCTTCGCAGCGCTTCCATTGACGAGGAGCATCGTACTGTTATGAGTGCGGTGGTCCAGAAGGTTCAGTCCGCCAAGAGCGGGTTGACTGAAGCCTGTGCCAGCCTTCTAATAGGCTTCGAGGTAAGTTCTTTAAAATGTAGTAGAAATATTACCGCATAGACAGTAGCCCCTGATGCTTTGTTCGGTGTTCACAAAGAAAAGCCGAATAGAGGATCAAATAATATCGCAGGAGTCTAATATAAGTATGTCAATATGCATATGCAGGCTTCGCTACTGGCGTCCGCCGCACTGACTGCAGAGGTCGCCGTACTGAAGCAGGACCTCAAGGGGTCCAGGAAAGAGCTCGGCCTTGCCAAAAGGCATCTCAAGGAGAACAAGGGTAAGTAATACCCTGTCTATAGATATGTATATATAAAAGAAGACGCAATTGCAAAATGACAGGATCATCGTATATTTGCCAGGGGCCACGACCGAGGTGGCGACCCTGAAGCAAGCGCTAACCAAGGCCGAGGATATAGCGGCCAAGGAGCGCACCGAGCGAGAGAAGCACGAGGCTCGGGTGGGCGAGGTGCAGCAAGATCTCCAGGCTCTCGTGGCGAAGCACAAGGCGTTGGAGCTTGACTCAAAGACGCAGGAGTCTGAGCTTGCCGCGGCCCTCGAGAGCGCAAAAAGTGCCAAGGCCGAAACCCAAAAGTCCCTCCAGGAGATCGATGCGATGAAGAAGATAGCAGCGGGTAAGGCTTTCTATATGCAAAGAAAGCATGTAAAAGTAAATTACCGATTAGTTACCCGAATCCGGAGCTCTCCAGGAGCATTCGCAGATTTGCCCCGCAGCTTGTCCGATGCCGCACAATTTTACCAGGCTGAGGATGGAAGCTCAATGGAGAAGCTATTCTAGTCTCAGTATGCTGAGGCCGAACACCCGGTGCCAATGAGCGACTAGCTGAAGCAGATGGTAAGTGTACGACTGAATCGAGGGTGTCACATGGACTGCGACATCAGAATCATCAAGGACGTCCACCGGCTACTGCACAACCCTAACATATTAGCAAGCACAATGCAAATAATCAAAAACCACAATTATGGTAATCCATTTTTTTACCTTGTGCAGCTCACTGGGGGATCCCATCCCTCCGGGGGCCATCGCCTTGCCAGGGAAATACTGCTTCTCAACGGCGACTATCTCCTCATACTCGGCCTTGACCTTCTAATAGGTGGCCATTTGAGTTTCTGGGGTAGGCATGTGTAGGATCGAAAGTATGTCTAGAGGGGGGTGATTAGACTACTTGACCAAATAAATGACTAGCCTTTTCCCAATTTTATGTCTTGGCAGATTTTTGCAACTTAGCACTAGTCAGGCAATCAACCTACACATGTAAGTCTAAGAGTATAGCAGCAGAATGTAAAACATTGCAAATGAAGGTAAAGGGAGGAGTTTGGAGGGAGTAAACACAATGTAGACACGGAGATTTTTGGCGTGGTTCCAATAGGTGGTGCTATCGTACATCCACGTTGGTGGAGACTTCAACCCAGGAAGGTTAATGGTTGCGCGAGTCCACGGAGGCTCCACCCACAAAGGGTCCACGAAGAAGCAACCTTGTCTATCCCACCATGGTCATCGCCCACGAAGGACTTGCCTCACCGGGTAGATCTTCACGAAGTAGGCGATCTCCTTGCCTGTACAAACTCCTTGGTTCAACTCCACAATCTTGACAGAGGCTTCCAAGTGACACCTAACCAATCTAGGAGACACCACTCTCCAAAAGGTAATAAATGGTGTGTTGATGATGACCTCCTTGCTCTTGTGCTTCAAATGATAGTCTGCCCAACACTCAACTCTCTCTCATTGATTTACATTTGGTGAAAACATGATTTGAGCGGAAAGCAACTTGGAGAAGGCTAGAGATCAAGATTCATATGGTTGGAACGGAATATCTTGGTCTCAACACATGAGTAGGTGGTTTTCTCTCAGAAAATGAATATTGGAAGTGTAGGCATGTTCTGATGTCTCTCTCCATGAATGAAGAGTGGATGGAGGGGTATATATAGCCTCCACACAAAATATGACCGTTACGCACAAATCACCAAACTCGTGGGACCGAATCAGAAAACTCGGTCAGGCCGATTTAGTTCAAAATGTGAACGTTAGGATTTTCGGTGGGACCGATTTCATTAGGGTTAGGGCATAACGTAATGTCGGTGACACCAATTACACAAACTCGGTGGGACTGATTTTGGTAAACGCTAAGCAGAGAGTTGGTCAAGCGAACTCGATGGGACCGATTCGCTCATCTTGGTGAGGCCGAAACGTTACGAAGGGGAAACAAAGATTTGCATTGCGAACACGGTGGGACCGATCGCTCATCTTGGTTGGACCGAAATGTTACGAAGGGAAACAGAGTTTGCAATCCCATCTCGGTGAGACCGAGATCCCTATAGGTGAGACCAAAATGACAAGGGTTTGTGGCAATGGCTATGTCAAGAGAACTCGGTGGTGTCGGATGGAATGTTTCGGTGGGGCCGAGTTTGACTTTTGTTTTGGGACATATGTGGATATGAGAAAGTGGTTGAGGGTTTTTGGAGCATATCGCTAAGCATTTTGAGCAAGCAACCCATTAAGCAACACCTCATCCCCTTTTAATAGTATTGGCTTTTCCTATGGACTCAATGTGATATTGGATCACTAAAAGTAAAATGTAGAGTCTTGAGCTTTAGATCTTGAGCCAATCTTTTTTCCATAGCATTTTGAGGGGTCCACATTCCTAATCCATGCCATGCCAATCATTGAGCTTTCGTGAAATATTTATCTTGAAATAGCATTAGCTCAATGAGCTATATGTTGTTAATAATTACCAAAACCACCCAGGGATAGTTGCACTTTCAATCTCCCCTTTTTTCGTAATTGATGACAACATATAGATCAAAGCTTCGACAAATGATCATAAGATTAAAATACATCATCGCTTTGAGAAGTATGTGATAAGCAAGAGCTCCCCCTAAATTTGTGCATTATTTAAAAATTGCTTTTGAATGCAAATGCACAATCGATTAGGATCATGGGTTACTCTTCCATGTCACATACATCTTGGTGGAGCGCTCAAAATGATAGATATTAAAAGCATGCACTCATCACCAAGCAAAGTGAATGATCATATATGGGATATAAGAGATAATATCATCCAAGAAAGCATTAAGGTAGCATATGATCAAACACATGATCAACCAAGTATCTCACACAAACATAAAGTATCAACCAAGCACACAATAACATTCAACCAAAAGCAAGTGAGAAAAAGAAGCAAAACGCTCTCTCTCGAAGCCTATGATCTATACATTTCTCCCCCTTTGGCAATAAGTTACCAAAAAGATTAAAAATGCATAGTGCTATGCGTCTCTCAGGCTCGGTCTTCGAGAGGTGGTGTAGAGATAACTCCAAGGATGAGGGCATCTGTTGATGTAGTTGGAGCTGGTGGAGTGGGTGCTCAAGGTGGCACTAAAGCTGCAGCTGCCGGTGCTGATGATGTAGCTCTAGAATTTGTTACTGGCACTGCAGAAGACCTCTGACCTCGTGGCACACGCTGAAAAGCATCCGTAGTTGCCTTTCCTCTCCTCTCCTGAGCTTCCTCCTGGAGCTACTCAACAGTTGTATGTATCTCAGTAACCTTCAGATCAAGATCATAGAATTTTGTCTTAACAATCCTCTCCAAGCTCTCCTGATTCTGAGTCAGGGTGGACAAGCCCTTCTCAATCCTCAAAGCAGACTGGATCAGATATGCTAGCTGATCTTGCTTGCTCTTTAGGAACACCTGAGATGCTTCCTCTACACTTGGCATCCTTGCAGCTTTCTCTGCCTTAGCCTTAGCTCTCTTCTCTTGTGCTTGAGCTGATGAAGGTTCATTCTCATTCATCACAACTGTGTTGTCTTCAAATTCAGGGTACAGAGGTAAGTGCTCCTTATCCAACAAGTAGGTGACTGTGCCCATCTTTGAGTTGATGAGCTCCTGAATGTGTGGAGCATACCCACATGATCTTTTCTGATCTTTTGCTATCCTATTGATTGTCTCTATAATCAGACTCATGACCTTGAATTTTTGAGGTACATCAAATATTTGAAGCAAGTTGATGGAATGTCCTCTAATCATCTTGTGATCTCCAGACTTGGGTCGCAAAGTATGCCTTAAGATGGTGTTAATGGTCGGCAGACCAAACAACGGATAGTGGACAGGTCCAAGCTTGTGTGTCTCCAAAGCTTTACCAGGAATCTCTTTGTACATGTTTGCCATAGAGTTGTGGTATTTCTTCTTCTTGGCACACACATCCAAGTCATCCTCATGTTGTTCTGGGGCATTTATCAGCTTGGCCCATTTTTCAATTGTTGATTGGTACCTCGTACCTTTAGACATCCATACTATCCTTCCATAAGGATAGAAGTGAGTAGTGGAGTAAAACTGCATGATTAGCTCATCATTCCATTTTGTGAGCTTCTGTTCAACAAACTTGTCAACTCCATAAGCTTTGAAGCTATCTTGTGCACCTGGGAAGTGATCTTCATTTTCTTTGATGTATTCCCAATCAACCCATCTCATGTCGCAGCCAATTGGCTCCTTGTCAAGCAAAATAGTCGCATAGAAGTCTTGTTGTTCTTTGGTATGAAACATGTAATCAACTGCAGTCCTCCTCCTAACAGCATAGGGATCAGACTGTCTCCACAATCTCAGTCCTGCATATTTCCTGATATGCATGTCCTCGGCCACAGGATGAGCATCATTGTGGTCTGGAATCTTGGGTTTCAGTTTTCTTAGCACAAGGGCTTCATCATCCTCTTCTTCAACATCAGGCACTGGGGCCTTGTTCTTTTCTTCTGCAGGAATGTTTCTGGTGCTTCTCTTGGGCTTAGACTTCTGAGCTTGAGCTGTTACTTTGGAAGCAGTTTTGGGCTTTGATGTGGCAGCCCCTGACTTGATAGCATCTCCCATAATCTTTTGTGACTTGGGAGCTGGTGCAGCATCCTCTTCCTCTTCCTCTGGATCTCTTGTGATGGAGGATCTACCAAGCACTCTAGCAGTGGTCTTCTTGACCCTCTCCTTCCTCTTCTTGCCATCTCCATCCTCTTTGGGTTCAAGAGTGAACTCCATAATTTCTTGAGTGGAGGCTCTGGCCTTAGACATAGGGATCCTTTTTGCTGGTGCCTTCTTGTTCAGGCCTGGCTTTGTTGCAGCAGCTGTTCCATACTCCTTCTTCAAGACTTTCTTCTTTGAGCTGACTTCTTCTTCTACAGCCACATAATCCTCATCCTCGGAATCTGAGGTTCTCTTCTTCCTTGACCTGGTGGCTGCCTTGGCAAGTTACTATGTGTGCTCCTACTACCCTCATTGTAGCTGCTTGAGGGATCAGAACCCTCACTCAATTGCACTTGTTCTTTAGGTCTGTTCTGACTATCACTCTGGTCAGACATCTTGGCAAACACACTGACAGCAAACCCTGTGAATAGATGTAGATGAGGTAGAGTGGATGAGCATCACAAAGTGCAGAGTTTCTGAAAAACAGATGGCTCAAAAACTTAGTTTTAGTTCTGCACAGAAAGCATTTCGGAGCTACCGATTTGTTAGACTCGGTGATATCGAAGCAATTTTGGAACCTAAACTAGTGAACTCGGTCAGACCGAGTCACAGTTCGGTGGCACCGAGACTGCTAGGGTTTCATAGAGAATTGATCTCGGTCACACCGATTTGCAATTTTTGGGCAGACCGAAAACGCATGTGCAATGGCCTAAGCCAAACCGGTGAGACCGATTTCTACAATTCGGTCAGTCCGAGATGAGTTCGGCGGAGACCTAACCCTAAATTTTTGAGTCAAATCTAACCTAAAGGATGTTTTCACTTAATAGAGTGTTCTCATACGTGGTAAAGATCATGGCAAAGCAATGTGCTATGAATCGGAGTAAGGAAATAGCACAAAGAGTCGAACCCATACCCTACTTCGGCGGGAGTTCGCTACGGCGGCAACGGCGGAGCAGATTTCCATTGGCGGCGATGGAAACCAACGGCGGGCATCGCTAGTGGCGAGGAGACAATCCGGAGACCCGAGGAGGCAGAGTAGGACACACGCGGGCTGAGAGGTTTTGAAGAAATTTCGAAAATCTCACCCGTGGGTTTATATATCCCGACCCTGTCGGTGTGACCGAGTGGAACGACTCGGTGGCACTGAGATGCAGAATCGCAAGCAGTTACTACAACTCGGTGTGATCGAAAATTTCAAATCAGTTGCACCGAGATTCAAAACCTAGATCAACTTAGTGAACTCGGTGTGACCAAACTGGATGAATCGGTCATACCGAAATGCACAAAGAGGTTTTGGAAGTTTAAGTCTATGACAAATTGGGGACTCCGAGTGCTCCTCACACAGAGTGGTTCGAATCTGACTTGATCAAACTTTGTGATGTAGCATGAATAGAGTTTGAGACGAGAAAAGCATAGATAGCTAGAGGGGGTTCTTAGGCATTCTTGTCCATCCACTTGGCAAAGGAGAAAACGTCAAACAATCAAAACAACAAGTGGATGTCCTTGAATGAGTAAAATATGCAATCAACATGCTCACACAATAAAATGGCAAATTGAAATATGTGACAAAACATGCACAAACACTCTAGCATCTATCAAGCAATTGGCGATGACTAGGTCATCTATATATGAGTATATTGACTGAGGAGTCAAATGAAGACATTTGATCGTAGGTCATACTCATCGTTTAAGCACAAGTGGGGTTACCACTTTTACATAATGCATTGTTGTGTTCACACTATTAGAGTTGCTTTAGCTCAATTGGTTAGAGTAAAGCTTCCCCTAGATGTGATATCCCCCCTAAGCGAGATGAACTAACCTTGGGTTATGTCGATGATGACTTCATGTAGGTGTTGAAGATGTAGATGCTAATTGTTGATGTAGATCATTCGGAGCAATCCAGTGGAGTGAGTTGCACTTCAATACCTACACGGGTTAGTCCCACAAGGAACAAACAAGGATATCCATAGACATAGAGTGATGTTCACACAAGATGATGTCCATGAAAGCATTAGGTTACCTTGTCCCTTGTATTACCAACAAGAGGGTTTGTGACTCCTAGAACTAATGCAAGATGTGGAAGTTGTCTGCACATGTCCTTCTTCATTTGAGTGAAATATGTTGGCGGAGTCACCATCAACAACTCTCTAGTTCTTCTTCTTTAGGATCCACATCATCTTGATGGGAATCCTTGGAGTTGTAGTCGTACTTGATGTAGTCTTGGGAACCCACTTGACCAAGGCCTTGGGAGCTTCTTCAAATGCATCAATCTCCTCTTGAAGCTTGTCCTTGCCTTTTAGCTTGTGGTCTTGTGGTGGAAGATCATCTTGAGCTTGTGTCCCTGGAAAAGAAGTAGGATCATACTTCTCTTGTTGAGGAACAAACTTCGTCTTGGGGCATTGATCTTCTTCCCACTCAACTCCATTGGCATTGAACTTTCGTTCAAAAGCAACACTTTGATTCTTCCGGTGTCTTCCTTGATTGCGTACAATTTCCTCAAATTGCTTACTTCCGGCAAGGCTCTTGTAAACACCTTTCTCTATAATTCCCTTCAATAAGCTATTTTCTTGCTCAAGTGCAACTTGGGTAAGAGAATCATTAGTGGAATCAAGAGAACTACTAGAAGCAACAACATTGGATTTATCATGATTATTGTTACTACTAGATGAAGAATCTTTCTTACTTTTGTTACTAGAATTAACTTGTGGCATGTAAGTAGACAAGAGTAAACGCTTGGCAATGTAAGAAGAACTTTTCTTGCGAAGATCATCATTGATTGCCTTTAAGAACCCATGCTCTTTCTCAAGGTTGAACTTTCAAAGCGTAACTTTTCATGAGTGTTTAAAAGCTCTCGATGATTTTCCAAGGTAGTTTCATGAGCTAACTTAAGAGTGTTTAGTTCTTTAGTTAGACGCTCAATCTACTTCTTATCATCATCATCCGTTTTATCTTGATTAGCATGATTAATAGCAAGTCCATCATAGTTTTCATCACTAGAATTTTCAACAAGTAAATCATCATCACCTAGCAAATCATCTTCATCACTATTGAAATCAACATACTCGGGGTGTGATACCTTTGGGCCTTTAGCCATGAAGCATCTTCCAATTCCTTCATTTGGTGACTCAAATATGTCGTAGGAGTTGGTTGACACAAGTGCTAGACCGGCAACACCTTCATCTTGAGTATATTCGGAGTCAGAGTGATAACTTCTCTCGGAGTGATTGTCGGAGTCGGAGCCGGATACCCATTCACCAACATGAGCTTGATGTCTCCATTTTGTGTAGCTCCTTGATGATTTGTCCCTCCTCCGAATCCTTGCTTCTCCGTGATGTTCTTCGTTCATAATGGTCATCTCTACTCCTTCTCTCTCTTGGTGGTGATTCTTCTCTTCTTCTTCTCCTTTTGGGTGAATCTTCTCTTCTTTTGTAGGGAGCCGTACACTCATTGGAATAGTGTATGGGTCTTCCACAATTGTAGAAATTACGTTCACAACTCAAAGATCTTTTGTCATTGTAAGACCTTGACTTGGAACTTCTTTCCTTGCTTCTACTCTTGTAGAACTTGTTGAAGTTCTTCACCATTAGGCTCAATTCTTCATGAAAGCTTGTTTCTCTCTTGATGATGTAGGAGCATCACATGAGGCTTTGTAAGCACCACTTGACTTGTTGTGAAGCTCTTCCTTATCCTTGAGTGACATCTCATGAGCAACAATTCTTCCAATGACTTCCGTTGGCTTGAGATCTTTGTAATTGGGCATCATTTGGATCAATGTGCACACGGTATCATATTTTCCATCCAAGGCTCTTAGGATCTTCTTGATGATGAATCTATCGGTCATATCTTCACTTCCTAAGCCGGCCATCTCATTTGTGATGAGAGCAAGCCTAGAGTACATTTCAGCGACACCGTCACCATCCTTCATTTTGAACTTGTCAAGTTGACTTTGAAGCACATCCAATTTGGATTCCTTGATGGAGTCGATACCCTCGTGCATATCAACCAAACTATCCCAAATTTCATTTGCATTCTCAAGACATCTGATTTTGTTGAATTCTTCGGGGCACAATCCATAGAAGAGGATATCGCAAGCTTGAGCGTTGTATTGCAACATCTTCAACTCTTCCGCGGTAGCTTCACGGTTTGGTTCTCTCCCATCAAAGAATTCACCTTGCAAGCCAATACACACAATAGCCCAAATAGCGGGGTTATGTCCAAGAATATGCATTTTCATATTATGCTTCCAACTAGCAAAATTAGTACCATCAAAGCAAGGACCTCTATGGTAGTAATTTCCCTCGCTAGACGCCATACTCTCCTAGGTTGTGAAACCAAGGCTATGATCACTGAAGCTATGGAAATCAAGGCAAATGGAGAACAAAGCTCTGATACCACTTGTAGGATCGAAAGTATGTCTAGAGGGGGGTGATTAGACTACTTGACCAAATAAAAGTCTAGCCTTTTCCCAATTTTAAGTCTTGGTAGATTTAGCAACTTAGCACTAGTCAAGCAATCAACCTACACACGCAAGTCTAAGAGTATATCAGCGGAATGTAAAACATTGCACATGAAGGTAAAGGGAGGAGTTTGGAGGGAGCAAACACAATGTAGACATGGAGATTTTTGAAGTGGTTCCGATAGGTGGTGCGATCGTACATCCACGTTGGTGGAGACTTCAACCCATGAAGGGTAATGGTTGTGCGAGTCCACGGAGTGCTCCATCCACGAAGGGTCCACGAAGAAGCAACCTTGTCTATCCCACCATGGCCATCGCCCACGAAGGACTTGCCTCACTAGGGTAGATCTTCATGAAGTAGGCAATCTCCTTTCCCGTACAAACTCCTTGGTTCAACTCCACAATCTTGACCGAGGCTCCCAAGTGACACCTAACCAATCTAGGAGACACCACTCTCCAAAAGGTAATAAATGGTGTGTTGATGATGAACTCCTTGCTCTTGTGCTTCAAATGATTGTCTCCCCAACACTTAGCTCTCTCTGACTGATTTGGATTTGGTGGAAAGATGATTTGAGTGGAAAGCAACTTGGAGAAGGCTAGAGATCAAGATTCATATGGTTGGAATGGAATATCTTGGTCTCAACACATGAGTAGGTGCATTTCTCTCATAAAATGAATATTGGAAGTGTAGGCATGTTCTGATGGCTCTCTCCACGAATGAAGAGTGGGTGGAGGGGTATATATAGCCTCCACACGAAATCTAACCGTTACACACAAATCACCAAACTCGGTGGGACCGAATCAGAAAAATCGGTGAGGCCGATTTAGTTCAAAATGTGAACGTTAGGATTTTCGGTGGGACCGATTTCATTAGGGTTAGGGCATAACGTAATCTCGGTGAGACTGATTACACAAACTCGGTGGGACCGATTTTGGTAACAGGCTAACCAGAGAGTTGGTCAGGCAAACTTGGTGGGACCGATTCACTCATCTCGATGAGACCAAAATATTACGAAGGGGAAACAGAGAGTTTGCATTGCGAACTTGGTGGGACCGAAACGTTACGAAGGGAAACAGAGAGTTTGCGATCCCATCTCGGTGAGACCGAGATCCCTATCGGTGAGACCGAAGTAACTAGGGTTTGTGGCAGTGGCTATGTCAAGAGAACTCAGTGGCGCCGGATGGAATGTTTCGGTGGGGCCGAGTTTGACTTTTGGTTTGGGACATATGTGGATATGAGAAAGTGGTTGAGGGTGTTTGGAGCATATCACTAAGCATTTTGAGCAAGAAACCCATTAAGCAACACCTCAATCCCTTTTAATAGTATTGGCTTTTCCTATGGACTCAATGTGATCTTGGATCACTAAAAGTAAAATGTAGAGTCTTTAGCTTTAGAGCTTGAGCCAATCTTTTGTCCTTAGCATTTTGAGGGGTCCACATTCCTAATCCATGCCATGCCAATCATTGAGCTTTCCTGAAATATTTATCTTGAAATAGCATTAGCTCAATGAGCTATATGTTGTTAATAATTACCAAAACCACCCAGGGATAGTTGCACTTTCAGCACGGTGGGGCCCTTGTTGTTCTTCCAGCTTTCTTTGAGGAGTTCGTCCGCCAACGTTGTCAACTCTTTGGCCAGTGCTTGTTTCTTGGAGTTCTTCGTCTCCATGGGTTGGCCCACCAACATGGCCAACTCATTGGTCGGTGCTCGCTTCCTGGAGATCTCTGTCTCAAGTGGGTTGTCCGTTGGCAACTCTTTGCCTAGTGCTCGACGATCCATCAATAAACTGTAAACAAAAAGCAATCGAACAAAAACAACAATCGCAATGAAAACAGGAAAAGAATAGGCTGTCAGAATCGGTTGGTGCTTCACAAAAAGAAGATTCTTGGAATGAAAATATAGTAGCATCACTGATTCACCCACCTTTCCTTCGTCGATACAGAAGAAAAATGGTAGAAGTGGGTAGCCTGGAGTGATGTTTTCTTCAAGGGCAGAAAGGGCTTCAACGAGCGTTCCCGTGAAATGATGGTTGCTTCGTCCAGTCCAACTTCAAGGCCACTTTACCACTGCTGGTAAAGGTGTGAGTTTTGTGATATGCCGGGTCATGACGGCCACACCGGGGTGACCGGTGAGTCTCAACTATAGAACCTTGCTGTGATTTGGTGGATGGCACGCGGGCCCGGATGCTTTGATATCCCGCATGTAGATAGAGCGGCTAGTCACATACATTAGTAGTAGTTTGGACGACAGACGAGGAGCTTTGTCCTAGTTTATTGGTCCCTATGATAATCTGTGCCAAATTTGTACTATAAATTTATCTAACCAAATGTTCATGCATGTCACAAAAATTTACATCACTAAAAACTATGTTCAAATACGAATCAAAGGATATAATTTTTGTTAACATGCACTAACACTTTGTCAGTTAAATTTTTGGTCAAAATTTAGCACAAATTACAAAGGGGCCCAATAAAGATTGTACTCTCACATTTTGTTTTGAGGATACTCCCACATAGAAAATATAAATAATAATGCATGTTGGGGCAGCCCACGTTTCTAATAATTTTAGCCGTGGGCTTGTTCACAAATTTTACGAGGCGGTGGTTGTTCACGTAATGGAGGGTCTAGTACCAGACTTGAACGATACAAAGTGTGACCTGGCACACCGTAACACCACTTGGAATAAGCGGCTAGCTCTCTCAAAAAAATAATCAATAACTCAAAAAAAGGCGACCTGACACGTACACAATTTTAAACAATGGTTCTGATGGAGTGAAACAAGAAAACTACCCCACTACATGTATATATATAGGTCGGAGCCTCCGCACTTGCTTGCTAGGGTTGCTCTATTCACACACTCTCATCCTCTCCAGATCTAAACAAGATAGCGGTGGTAACACTGTCTTTCTATCCTCACCGTTGGCTATAGATCCAGACGTATCCCCCTTTGCTGGTGAAGGGGAGGAGGGGCAGCGTTTAGGCCATCGTCGACGGCGAGGGAGGAGACCCACTGACAGCTGCACCATTATCTCTGGCCGAGCGCCGGCACGGGAGGTCCTCCGATCCCTTTGTCGCTGCCCTAGTGTGGGCGGATCTGGCCTCCCGCCGCCCACCTATCCACATCCCGACGACCTTCGGGTATATCTTCCTTCGAAACCGGCCTAGCTCTACTTCCCCAGCTCGCTACGTCGCTACATGTGCATCATTTTCTACCTCTCAGCCCCTCTCGATCGAATGGTCCAACGTCACCTAATTTTTTCTATTGTTAGAGGTAAAGCTACTTCATGGAATCGAATCTTGTACTTGGTTCAAAGAAGAAATAGAGGGGGAAATTTAGTATGTACATTGGACTTGGTACAAACAGGAAGGAAAGTGGGTGAAAGTAGTACATACTGGTCATCCAACCGGTCTCTTGGTCGAAAAGGGAAATATAGGGGAAATTTTGTACACAGTGGTATGACCAGGACTAGATTTGCTATCCACACATAGGTGTAGGTGGCTAGAGTGAACAAAAATGGGACCAACCCAGATATGTTTCTTGGATATTTGTTTCTCGGGACAACAAACTCGGAATCACCACTTTACGCCTCGGTTTAGGTACATGGTGTTGCACTGCTGGTACACCCACTGTCCCATGCCCTTATAGCAAATATTTAGTTGTTCTTAATCTAATGCCCCTGGTAAAATGAAGCCATGCCACTATTATAATCCATGAAAAGTTTAGCCAATTGTTTTTGCCAGTAATTGTTTGAGACTCTGACTATTTCCTTTGTAGCTTTTTGTGCAAATGGGGATATCCATTTCACCTCGTTGATATTGCGACCTTTTGGTGCACTGCACAAAACACTTCTTAGAAAGTGACTTTTGTGTTGTTTAACTGGAATGTTAGAATGGAACCGTTGGTTCATTTAGGTGGAACTGCACAAAGGGAGATTTGTGTTCCAATCTTCATCATCCATATTGGCACCATAACCTTCCTTTAGGTAAGAATGATATTTAATGCATGTGTTCATCTCTATTTTGCGATTGGCATGAGAAAATAATGCTATTGTTTACTAGTACACTTGTACTCCCTCATTGACAAAACCAATTCTGAAATAGAAGGCCAATCATGTACTTGGTTTCACCAACTGGTGAGGATAAAGAGAAGCAGAGCATGAAGAGGAAGACGAACAAGAAGGAGGAAATGAAGAAAATCACACGATGGTACCATCCTATGTTATCCTGACATCTTGCTAGTGGTATTGTATTGTTGTGTTGCTACTAGTCTTAATTTACTTGGAAGACTAGCAAGATGCCTGTGCATTGCACGTAACACCAAGATGCATTTGTATGAGTAGTTTATCTTGTGAGAGAAAAGGATGAACGAGGGAAGATTTTATTTGCAAATGTGAAGAGGGGTGTGGGTATCTTTTTGGAAATTGCCATAGTTTCCTTCTTATCCATCAGATATACATCTGACAGCCTATATTGCAGGATGGCAAGCACACCATCATCACCAACTCTGTTTTTTATAAGAGTAGATAGAAAAATGCAGCAGAGTAGTACTTGGCTTGATGACACATCATACTAATTAACTGGATTCTGGATGCATGTGTGACCCAGCTCTACATGATCAACAGTGCCAAGGTGATCTTGCTGAAGCCGAGGTCTCAGTAGAGGCCATTCAAGGGCTCCGGCAACGTCTCCCTTACATGTGAGACGATCCTCTAGGAGCCCTTCCACTTGTGCTGTCTCTCCTGCAAGGTGACTTAATTAATTAGGAGTACTTAAGTAGCACAAATTAATTCCTGCCTAATTTTCTTGTCGGAGTTAAACAAATCTTTAGTAGCACCCTATGCTGAATCATGTACGTGTGTATGTGTGTCTGTGGAGGTGAACCATGTGGTGGAGCAGGGAGGGAATCTTGGTAGTATCATGACATAATAATGCTATTGTTCTGCATGTCAATTTATTGCCACTGGTTCAATGAGGCAATGTTTTGTGTATTGTCCATCATGAATTTGATGCTACTGTTAAAGTAATATGCTAATGTCTTTCTATCCTTTCTCACTAAGATAATGAAGGTTTCACCTTGTTCCTACAAACAGGGATCATGTTGTGCCAATCGTACATTTCAGTGGAACTGAACAAGAGAATACAATGAATTGTATCCTAGCCAGCGTGCTTTAATTCTGCTGGAAGTTCTTGATAATCTTTCGATATAATATCACCACTGGTAAACAAGAGTGATTTCAACCATACATTTGAAGTGCACAGAAATATATACTATTGAGTGATTCCAGTGAGTGCTTTATCATCTCTTCTGGGACTACTTGAATAATCTTTTCTGCTGAGGTTGGTACCGGCCTAAGGCCTTCATCCATATTAGTTTGCTATCATCTCTATTTGTATCGTGCTACTGTGTTGCTACTGTCATGAGAAACCCCTTTATCTTTGCACGTTAAAGTTTTGCAACCTATGATACATGGCAATCCTTTGAGTGTTGAGCTAATTGGCACCGGTTAAATATACTAATACCTCTCTTTAAGAAAGACTACTATGTTGCTAAATTTACCCATTAAGATAATGAGGGTGCTTCTATTTGTTAGTGTATGTTTCATCAACTAGTCCCACTATTACAGTAATCTCACTCTACCAATATATGTGCCAACAGGGATGCTCGATTTCGGTGGAACTGCACAAAAACTTTGGGTGCTTCATTGCCTCGACTGCTTCCTTCCTTTCCTGTCAGTTGCTTATCTCGGCTTCCAGTCAAAGGCAATAGTAATTGATATGCTACCTCTCACAGGTTGGTACCGGTCTATCCTTATTATTGTGCTTGTCATATGTATTGGTAATTTGGTATTGTGCTACTGTTTGTCGATTTCATAAAGGAGTAACTTGGAGCCTGAACTCACAGGCAAATCATTACATTGGGCGATTTCAGCAGAATTGCACAAAAAGATCAAATGGACAGATACTTATGTTGCTGCTATGTACTCCAAAGTTCACTCAGGCAAGCATCGATGTTGACAAGAAGAAGTGCCTATATTCATTCGAGTATCAACCAACATCAACTAGTTGTCAAACTCCAAGTATTAGGAGAGTGAACACCAAAAATATTGCTGGGCGCATAGCCCAGAAAAACGCAGTCCAGTCTTTGATCCCCCCTTGTGCCTTTTGGTTATCAACACATATGGTAGCGAACTGTATGGCATGGAGTCTAAAGATTCCAAAAAAGTTGGTTGACGCGTATATTCATCTGGCACTTAATTAGTCTGCACGCCAGGTGAGGGAGTCCTGGATTAGGAAGTCTCCGGACAGCCGGACTATATCCTTTGGCCGGACTGTTGGACTATGAAGATACAAGATCGAAGACTTTGTCTCGTGTCTGGATGGGACTCTACTTGGCGTGGAAGGCAAGCTAGGCAATACGGATATGTATATCTCCTCCTTTGTAACCGACCTTGTGTAACCCTAACCCCCTCCAGTGTCTATATAAACCGGAGGGTTTTAGTCCGTAGGACAACAGACAATCATACCATAGGCTAGCTTCTAGGGTTTAGCCTCTCCGATCTCGTGGTAGATCAACTCTTGTAATACTCACATCATCAAGAATAAATCAAGCAGGACGTAGGGTTTTACCTCCATCAAGAGGGCCCGAACCTAGGTAAAACATCGTGTTCCCTGCCTCCTGTTACCATTCGCCTTAGACGCACAGTTCGGGACACCCTACCCGAGATCCGCTGGTTTTGACACCGACATTGGTGCTTTCATTGAGAGTTCCTCTGTGTCATCGCCTTTAGGCTTGATGGCTCCTATGATCATCGGTAGCGATGTAGTCCAGGGTGAGACTTTTCTCCTCGGACAGATCTTTGTGTTCGGTGGCTTCGCACTACGGGCCAACTCGCTTGGCCATCTGGAGCAGATCAAAAGTTACGCCCCTGGCCACCAGGTCAGGTTTGGAGGCTTAAACTACATGGACGATATCCGTGGAGACTTGATCTTCGACGGATTCGAGCCCCTGCCTTGTGCGCCACGCGGTCACGATGAGTACGATTTAGCTCTACCATCGGACCGTATTCAGGAGATCGCACCGGCAGCCCTCCGAGCCTCAATTCGGAGCCAGTTGCGCCATCCATGGACGGGTGGATAGACCCTGTCACGGAGGCCGTATCCTTAGCGGCGATCGAGCCGAATATCGACCTTACCCTTCACGAGAGCCGGGTTGCCAAACTGTCAGATCCTTCTCCAGCCACGGACTCCGAACCGCCTGCGCCCGTTCCTATCGAATCCGATTGGGCACCGATCATGGAGTTTACCTCCGCGGATATTTTTCAGCGCTCGCCCTTTGGCGATATACTGAACTCATTAAGGTCTCTCTCCTTGTCAGGAGAGTCCTGGCCGAACTACGTCCGGAAGGATTGGGATGCGGATGACGAAGAAATTCGCCGCCCACCCACCACCCAATTAGTAGCCACTGTCGATGACTTAACTGACATGCTCGACTTCGACTCCGAAGACATCGACGGTATGGACGACGGTGCTGGAGGCGAAGAGGAACCACTGCCCACAGGGCACTGGACGCCCACTTCATCACATGACGTATACATAGTGGACACACCCAAAGAAAATAATGACAAGGAACGGAAGGACGCAGTGAAGGGTGGTTCCCTCGAGGAGCAGTCAAAGCGGCGGCGTAAACGCCGCTCCAAATCCTGCCTCGGCAGAAATAACGATCATATAGACCCAGCGTTAGAGCAGGGTGAACCATTGCCCGACCACGGCAACACGGAAAATCAAGCCGAACAACCCAACCCCGTCGAAGATAACAGTCCGGACGACATCACACTGGACAGACACCTAGAGCAACAGAATGCCCATCAAAGGCTTGTCGCCACCGTGAGGAGTCTAAAAAAGCAGAAGCAAAGGCTCAAGGTTGCGCAAGACACACTCAGAATCAGATGGAGTAAAGTAGTCAACACAACAGCGAAGTACGGCGGTAATCGCCACACCAAGAGCTACCCGAAGCGGAAGTTGCTACCTGAATTCGATGAGGAGGCCTTAGATCCCCCGCAACCAAAAATTCAAATGGCCATCTGGCCGGATAGACGACCTCACGGCCAACATAGAGCGGCAAACAACGCCGCACATAAGCCAATACGCGATCCACGCGAGGGCTCACATCAAAAGGACGGCGCAACCAGATCCATCTATGGACCACGCAAGTGCGCTCCAGCATACGATGCAACACAACAAACATCTGAACACCACGGTACACCCAGATACAGGGGTGCCGCACACCCCCTATGTTTCACCGACGAGGTGCTGGACCATGAATTTCCAGAGGGATTCAAACCCGTAAACATAGAGGCATACGACGGAACAACAGACCCTGGGGTCTGGATTGAGGACTATATCCTCCATATCCATATGGCTCGAGGAGATGATCTCCACGCCATCAAGTACTTACCCCTCAAGCTCAAAGGGCCAGCTCGGCACTGGCTTAAAAGCCTCCCCGAAAGCTCCATTGGAAGCTGGGAAGAGCTCGAAGACGCTTTTCAGGCAAATTTTCAAGGGACTTATGTCCGACCTCCAGATGCGGACAATTTGAGTCATATAACTCAACAGCCCGGAGAGTCAGCCCGAAAGCTTTGGAACATGTTTCTTACTAAAAAGAACCAAATAGTCGACTGTCCGGACGCCGAAGCCTGGGCAGCTTTTAAGCACAGCGTCCGAGATGAATGGCTTGCCAGACACCTCGGCCAAGAAAAGCCGAGAACAATGGCAGCATTAACAAGCCTCATGACCCGCTTTTGCGCGGGCGAGGACAACTGGCTAGCCCGATGCAGCACCAGCGACCCAAGTACATCCCAAGTTAGAGATGGAAACAGGAAATCACGACACAGCAAAAACAATAAGCACCGGAATAAAGAAGACATCCCGAAGAGCACGGCGGTAAACGCCGGATTCAGAAGCTCTCGGCTAGGTCAGCAAAAGCCGCCCTCTAAAGGCGCCAAAGATGAACTTTCCAGCCTAAACAAAATTCTAGACCAAATATGTCAGATCCATAGCACCCCTGATAAACCTGCAAATCATACCCACAGAGAATGTTGGGTCTTCAAGCAGTCCGGCAAGCTCAACGCCGAACATAAGGGGAAGGATACACCAAGCGAAGATGAGGATGAGCCTCGCAAGCAAAGCACTAGGGAACAGAAGAAATTTCCACCAGAAGTCAAAACAGTAAACGTGTTACACGTGATAAAGGGGAGAAACAAAGCGGCACTCCCAGATAAATATGCCCAAGAGCCTATCACCGCGGAGTTCTGCCACTGGCCGTCTCAACCGATCACCTTCGAGCAGCAGGATTACTCGGCAAGTATCCGGCGCGCAGGATGGGCTGCCTTGGTATTAAATCCAATAGTTGACGGATACCACTTCACACGAGTCCTGATGGACGGTGGCAGCAGTCTAAACCTGATATATCAGGACACAGTCCGCAAAATGGGGATAGACTCAACGAAAATTTGCCACAACAATACTACCTTTAAAGGAGTAATGCCAGGCCGAGGGGCTGATTGCACGGGCTCCCTGCTACTAGAGGTTATATTCGGCTTCCCCGATAACTTCCATAGCGAAAATTTAACCTTCCACATTGCTTCGTTCCAAAGTGGCTATCAAGCACTACTTGGACGTGAATCTTTCGCTCACTTTAATGCAATACCGCATTACGCTTCCCTCATGCTTAAGATGCCTGGTCCACGTAGCATCCTTACAGTAAATGGAAATATTGAGCGATCCCTACACGCCGAAGAGAGTGCGGCTGCTTTGGCAGCCGCACACTAAAATGGCCTCACCAACTAAAACATTCGATAGGTCATCAAGACCACGGACACGGTTAGACGAGTCCGGCTCATCTATATGTAATTCATACAGGTTTGAGGGCCACACCCCTATTAAAAATACAAGGGGCTCAACGCGCGCATACAGGTGGCAATTTTTACTCATCTTGAATTGTACATGGTTTCTTTAAACCTACCTTTTTGCACGACAACTTTTCACCTAAGTTCCTCTCTTTTACAGATGACCATCGTGCTACACCCATCCAGGATACGGCACAATGGAGACACAGGCGCAGACGTGCAGCAGGGACCCGTTTCAAGGATTCTTTTTAGATTAAGACCCTGCGTCAACATTTTTTAGTGTCTCTTGTTGATACACATCCCTCAGATTCTTAGTACAATTGAGAAGGATGCTGACGTCTTGGCAGGTGGCCACGTCAGAATAATACATGTACCTGGACACCAGGGGCTTCTTACAAAGGGCACTGTTTAGGCCCGGTTTACACCATAAAGACCGAATACCTTAGGGAGTGTTCGGCGTCGCGAGTTTGGCCTTATATGCATCAGCTCCGAATCATGTCTTTGGTCAAATGTTGGGTTTGCCCGGCTCCTGTGTTTTGCTGCCTTACGTTCCGCTCTATTGGCTAAGGCGGCACCAGGAGAACTACTGCGATTGTGCCCTGGTTCATCCGGACGAGCACCTCAGTAGAGAAAGCCGAAAACTGACTGTCATGATATAGCGTGAGACTGGTCAACCACTCGATGACCTATCGGAATCTTAGAATTCCTCCGCCTTAACGAAGGACCGTTTCCCGGCCAGGCATGCACGCACCCCAAATTCGGGTGAGTGCGGAGCCACCAGGGCCTATATAATAGCCCCACCGTCAACCTCCTCTGGCTAAGTGAAAGTGCTAAAGCATTATAGTCTGGTTGCCTAGTTCGCTACACTATCGCCTCCTTAATAGGACCAAGACGTTGGATTATGTGTGAACACGCATCTTCTGTGAACACCCCGCATTATATGCGTGGGGGCTGAAGCCGACGACTGCAATCTTTCAGGTTATATACATGTATACATAAACGGCCGCACAGGAGGCATCACAATACTTTCGGGCGAAAGTATAAATGTAGCCTTGATAAATTTAATAAAACGTTGTTTTTACAATGGGAATACATGTCACTCAAACATAACATTCTTCGAGCACTGGGCCTCTATCGAACGAGCGCCCTCAAGAACTTCTTCAAAATAGTGCTCGGCAGCCACTCGGCCTATGGCCGAACCCTGCGCCGCGACAGTGGTGGCATCCATCTCCGCCCAGTATGTTTTGACACGGGCAAGGGCCATCCGCGAGCCTTCTATGCACGCCGACCTCTTCATCGCATTAATGCATGGCACCGCACCAAGGAACTACTGCACCAAGCTAAAATAGATGTTCGGCTTTGGCCCTTCCGGCCACAGATGATCCACGACAGACCTCATGGCGAGTCCGGACAATCTATTGAGTTCGGCCCATTCGGCAAGCTGATCAGTCAATGGAAGTGGACGCTCTGGAACGTTGAATTGCGACCAGAACAGCTTGTCCACTTCACGATCTGTTTGATCTTGGAAGTATTCGGTCGCATCGACAGCGCTCGCCGCCAAGTCCAGATATGCGTCGGCCGAACTCCACAACCGATCCAGAGGGGCATACCGTGGATCGCCGAACTTCCTCCGCAGCATAAAGGGCTTCCCGGCCACAATGTCCCCGGCTTCACGCAGTTCCTCCTTCTTTGCTCTCATTGCAGAGTGGGTGTCTTTGGTCGCCATTATGGACTCTTTGAGGTCCGTAGCCTTCGCCCGGTTTTCTTCTTCAAGAAACTGGCAGCGGTCGGCAGTGTCTTTTAACTTCACAGCCATTTTGGCCATTTTCTCTTTTCTCTCGCTATGCGCGGCCTTATCGGCTCTCAACTCTTCGGTCGCCTTCAAAGCGGCCGCATTACTACTTCTTGCTTGCTCCTTGGCTCGGGCAAGCTCCGCCCGCAGGGCCTCCAAGGTGGCAGCTCCATCTACAGTCACAACATATTAAAGATACTGGCATCACGCTGCTCTTACTATGTGACATTCACTATAAATATCACCTACCCTGTGCCTCGTCAAGCCGCTTGTTAACAAGCTCGATGTCGGCATCTGCCGCATCCGGTCGCCGTTTTAGTTCGGCAACCCCATCAGTCCGGCTAGCCACCGGAGCTTCAGACACTTGCACATAACGGCAGTCTGGTTATTACCTGGGACTACGATCCTCTGTTCGCCGCCATTCTCGACGACAACCAGAGTCTCAGGGGCTACTATCTACACAGGGCGCACCTAAAAATGTGTGGTACTACCACAAATGCATATCATTCCACGTACCTCAAAGCCCGTTAGTAGACTCATAAAGGCTTCATGCAACCCATTTTCGGCGGACGAAATCCTTTCAATCACCATACACATTAATGTATGGTTCTCTTCTGAGATGGTCGCTTGCTCTAGCAGACCCTTCAGTACGTCCGACCGCACACCAGGTGGTGCCGGACTCTTTTGATTGCTCTCTTCAAGAGCCAGATACTGAGGGCTTCGGGTGACCATGGGATTACCTTCTAGCCTTGCTGGATCCGGAGAAACTCTCCGTGATGACACTTTAAGGTCACTCGCTTTTGGAGCCAGGGAATCCAGGGGAGGCGTTTCGCTCTCCATCATCTCCGGAAGAAGATCCCCCGAAGACGAGCTCTGCTGAGAAGGGCTCAGATCTGAACTGCAAGATAAATGCTTTGTTTATCTTCCTCAGAAGTAAGGTAGTATATCTTCACTATTAAGTACTTTTTGATTACTTACAGCTTGTTAGAGAGCTGATCCCCGCATGGACTTTGTGCGGCAAGAGCACCCTCCGAGGCAGGACCCTCTGGTGGAGTTTTCTTCTCCCCTTTGGAAACCTTGGTTTCCGGATCATCAGAGGTAGTCCTCTTCCTCCCCCGGGGCGAGGGAATGTCACATTCCTTCCCTTGGTTATCCTCCCTCACGGAGGCGCTCGTTCCCTCGGTTGGAATAGGTAGCGGTGGGGGCCCGCTTTCGCCCTCTTTATTCCCCCATTCATCTTCCTTTGAGGGCACCAGGCAAGGTGCTGGCTCGAGCATCTTTTCCAGCACCGGATTGTCCAAGCCTTCGGGAAGGGGGGCCGAACACCGGATCATCTTCGCCTTTGTTATCCAGTCTTGGTCAAAAAGCGATTCTTCAGAATGACGTCATGATAAATGAAAGACAGTGTGTTCGGCTAGAGAATTACTTACTTGGGCCGCAGTGCGGTTGCTGCTCAGGCCCACGTCCTCGGAGGTGTCTGGACACTCTATTTGGGGTCCGAAGAACGACTTGTACATCTCCTCGTGCGTCAGGCCGAGGAAATTCTAAATAGCGCCCGGTCCTTCTGGGTTGAATTCCCACAAGCGGAGGGGCCGGTGTTTGCAAGGTTGGACTTGACGAACCAGCATGACTTGCACTACCATAACCAAACTAAATTCTCCCTCGAAGAGATCTCAGATGCGGCTCTGCAGTATGGGCACATCCTTGGCTGGACCCCAGCTCAGCCCCCTGCTGATCCATGACATCAGTTGTGGAGGAGGGCCCGAGCGAAAGGCGGGGGAAGCTACCCACTTTGCACTTCTGGGAATGGTGACATAGAACCACTCCCGTTGCCATAATCCGGACACCTCTGGAAAGGAACCTTTTGGCCACGAAGCTCCAGCAATGTTTCTTATTAATGCACCTCCGCACGCTGCATGCTGCCACTCAACCGTCTTCGGCTTCACATCAAAGGTCTTGAGCCACAGGCCGAAGTGAGGGGTAATGCGGAGGAAGGCCTCACACAAGACAATAAATGCTGAGATGTGGAGAAAGGAATCCAGGGCTAGATCGTGGAAATCAAGCCCGTAATAGAACATCAAACCCCTAACAAAGGGATCCAGAGTGAGGCCTAATCCTCGGAGGAAGTGGGAGATGAACACAACGTCTTCATTGGGTTCAGGAGTAGGGATGACCTGCCCTCAGGCGGGCAGCCGATGTGAGACTAAGGCGGTCAGGTATCTTGTCTCCCTCAACTTCTTGATATCCTCTTCCGTGACGGAGGAGGCCATCCACCGGCCCTGGAGGCTGGATCCGGACATGATTGAAGGTCCGAAGCACCTGACCTGGGCTTTGAGTGTTAGAACTTGAGGCAAGGGAAGGATTCGATTGAGCACGGGAGGAAAAAAGTAAAAGCCTTGACCCTTTATAAACAGGGTGAATATCAAGCGTCCTCCTCGTGGCCGTTTGGGACTTGCCTAAAATCTAGGAGTCCTAGGCGCGGTTGGGCTACGCACGACCGTATTGATGAGAATTCTGTAATAAGGGGGACACGATCTCTGCTTTGACAAGACGTGTCAAGAAACTGCCTCGCGTTATGTGTGGGGTTGGTTAAAGAAAAACGGTTCGAATAATCACCGAGTCATGGCATGATGTCATGTTGCCAAAACGTGTCAGCAAATTAGATTTGTGGAAATACTATTCTCTCTATGGTGGTATGTGGAACTTATTTTGCAGGGTCGGACACTATCCTTTTATTCGAACTCTTCTGTGGTGTATCCGGAGGAGGAACCCGCCTTGCAATGCCGAAGACAACACTGCGCGCCGGACTCATCGTCACTGAAGCCTGGTTCAGGGGCTACTGAGGGAGTCCTGGATTATGGGGTCTCCGGACAGCCGGACTATATCCTTTGGTCGGACTATTGGACTATCAAGATACAAGATTGAAGACATCGTCTCATGTCCGGATGGGACTCTACTTGGCGTGGAAGGCAAGCTAGGCAATACGGATATGTATATCTCCTCCTTTGTTACCGACCTTGTGTAACCCTAACCCCCTTCGGTATCTATATAAACCGAAGGGTTTTAGTCCGTAGGACAACAGACAATCATACCATAGGCTAGCTTCTAGGGTTTAGCCTCTCCGATCTCGTGGTAGATCAACTCTTGTAATACTCATATCATCAAGAATAAATCAAGCAGGACGCAGGGTTTTACCTCCATCAAGAGGGCCCGAACCTGGGTAAAACATCGTGTTCCCTGCCTCCTATTACCATCCTCCTTAGATGCACAGTTCGGGACCCCCTACCCGAGATCCGCCGGTTTTGACACCGACACCAGGTATGGTCCATTTTAGTTGAACTGCACACAAAATTTTGGTGGTTCATTTTATCGACCGCCGCCTTTCTTGTATGCAATGTAGAATTTTGGCGAGCTACAAGACCAAGATGAGCCAGTAAACTAGTTGGATGAAAGTAGTGGCCAAGTTGCTCAAACCTCCCTCGGCATGGCCACTATCTCGAGGATAAACCTACAAGCAAAGTTCAGATTGTCTATGCCGCCTCTTATGTACTTGAAAGTTTACTCGTACAAGCATTAATTTTGGCAAGAAGTACCTCTGACAGAACACCATTTACCAGTCTGTACCCTAGGTAATTAAAGTTTGTCCATGGATGATATTAGCTATGATCTCAATCATTTGGATGCATAAACATACGGAACATGTGTATATCTGAATCTTTTTGTGAATTATGTATGAATATTGTCTTGTGATCTATCTATCATTTGGATGCATAGACATGTTGAACTTGTGTATATATGAATCTATTGAGTTGTTGATTGTGAATGTTGGCTATGAATATGAACGTGTCCTCTGAACCTGAGTTTGATATGAATGTTTACCTTTTCTGTTGTAGTTGTGTGTGAACTTTTTAGTATGTCTACTGTGGGATTTGTGACGTGTGGGTGTCAATGGCACACCTTCTTCCTGAGAAGAATTGCACCTGCTTGTTAGGGTAGCAAAGTCACATCAGCTCTTTTTTATCTTTTTGCTCTGTCTTCCCCCTCCCCTGCTCAACTCCTGCCATAATGTTTTCGGCCTCAAAACAAACTTAGTACTGCATTGTTTTGGGGGCTTGATGAAAAATCGAGTGCTGCTTTCTGTAGGTTGGCCCACCCAGCAAATGGGCTACTGGTCCACCATGGACTGGGAGGCTAAAAATACAAGTTGTATGGTGCAGAGGCAAGTAAAAAACGCCATCGAGAGTCATCCACTGGAAAAAAATCACGTCTGATGTGCTTCTTCAGTCATGCCGTCGGCCCCCTCTTTAATCCAGTTCGCTTCATTCCCCAACCGGCAGGACGGGAAGGAAGTTTATTTCCCCCTCGCGCTGACGGGGGATTGAAGAAGCGCGGCATCGAATCCAATGTAACACCCAGGTGTCATGCTATAGCAAACTCCTACTAATGGTGCCACATCATCATAATTAAATTTTGTCTAATCATCACTTTGTCCCAAACCAACCTCAAATTCAAATTTAAAAGACAAGTCAAAATTATTTCTCCTCAAGCTATAAAACTAAAATGTTCAAATAGTTCTATACAATTTCCCTAATCAATGTCATGTTAAAACCAACTTGGTTTGACTCACAACTAAATTCCTAGAAAATTAATAAGTGGTCCAAAAGCATTTAAATCAAAATAAGCAAATATTTATAATTTTCCAAATGATGTGAAACATTGTGTGTGATCTCAAAATATTGCAATACTAATTATGTGGCCATCTACACTTTTTACAAAACTCTTTTGCTAACAAATTAATATGCAAAACAGAATTATAAAAAATAGAAAACAGAAAAGGGAGAGAGGTGCTACTGGGCACTTTGGCCCAGCTAGCTACACAAAAGGCCCAGCCCACACCCCCACTTGCCTCCTACCTCAGGTACAGTAACAGGGGGGTCGTGGCAGCCATCCCACGGCGCCCGGTCTCGTGGCGGCCATCCCCGTCCCCCCCCTGGTCGGATAAGAGCATCACTGGGACCCCCTCTCGATCCCCTCCCAACCCAAGTTCCATTCCCCTCTCTCTCCCACTCGCTCTCTTCTCTCGAAGACGTCGCCCGAAATCATCCGCCTCCGCGCCGTTGACGTGCTCTGGAGCCATCCCGGGGCCTCGCGGAGATGTCCAGGCGTCGCGCCTTCATCGTCTACATCGACTACAATGATCGGATCAAGCAACCCCTCATTGAGCCGACCGGATCGAGACACTCCATCGCCTTTGGTCACTGTCGTCCGCCGCCTCAATTCATCGTGTGCCTGCCTTCTAAGCCTCCGAAGAGCCTTCATGTGCTCCTTCGGTGAGCCCTGCCCCCTTTGCCTCTCTTCCCGAGCTCCGGCTCCTCCCCTAGGAAGAAAGCCGCAAGCTCCGGCACCACCCTCCACCATGGTCATCGAATACGATGAGGTCGTGCTCACCTGCTCCTTTTGATTGTGTGCGTGCACGAGGCACCCAGTATATGCCGCCTAACCCGCAGCCTTGCTCGTTTCCGATCTCATGTTTCGTTCTGGCCGAACACCGCGGCCACGCACTTCTCGTCTGCTGCTTATTGTTCCTTGTCGTGACATGCTTTTCTGCTGCTAGCGCCACTGCCCGCGCCCTCATGCATGTGCGCGTGTGGCCTCGCCTACACCTGTTGCTTGCTGTTGCATGATGCGGCTGCCTTCCCTTGCTGCCGCTTGTTCTCCTGTTGCTGCCTACCCCTACTGCTACTCTGCTGCGTAGCCGCCGCCGATGCACTAGCTGCTCGTGGAAGCTTGCTATTGCTGCTCCTAGATGCTGCTACTAGCTGCTGATGGAGCCGCTACTAATGGCCATGGCTGTGGCCATGGCCGAGCATGTATTCTTTGTGTATGTGTGTACAGCCACCAGTGGCCGGCCCATGCAAATTAGATTAGGGTATAATTTCTACTACTTAGTTTAACTGCTAGCCAATGACAGTGGCCCCCACTTTTAGTTAATATAATTTAATTAAAGTCTAGTTAATCATAACAATGACATGTGGGACCTGCCTACACTACGTCCTTTGACCGGTCAAGCTTTGACTAAGTCAACCCAGTCCCCTGGCCCCACATATCAGCCTCTCTGGCTATGTACACTGTGGCAGTGGGTACACATAGCAGTTTTCCTATTTAATTCGAATTAATAGTAATTTCATAAAATACTAAAATCTTTGAAAAATCATAGAAAAATAACCATAACTCAGATGAAAATATTTTATATATGAAAGTTGCTCAGAAAAATCCAATGAATCTGAATATGCCCTCCGTTCATCTGTCACGTGCCTCTAGCATGATAAACACGGAACCTTTTCCCCTCTTTCATCTGTCCGGAAAATGCCAAACTCCGAGAAAACATGCTCGGATGTTTTTCCCCTTCTCCTGTATCGAGTAGTACCGCGTTAGGTCACCTCTAGCACATCGTTTTACCATGTTATGCTTTATGATGGTTTGTTTATTTTATATTTATTGTTTCTTCCCCGTCTTCTCTCTGGTAGACCCCGAGACCGATGCTGCCCCTGTGATCGACTACGTCTCCGATGACCCTTCTTCCTTTGCAGCAAAGCTTCCAGGCAAGCCCCCCCCCTTTGATCATTTCAATATCGCCCATTATATTCTCTTATGCTTGCATTAGATTTTGCTACTGTAATTGATTGCTCCTATTCTGATGCATAGCCTGCTTTTGTACCTGCTATCGTACCTTACCTACTTATTCTAAACTGCTTAGTATAGGTTGGGTGATCCATCAGTGACCCCCATCTTGTCCCAGTTGCCCCGTTTTATGTTCGATGACTCGATTAACGTGATCGATGTCCAGGTCCTGACACCGCACATCACCCCCCTTAGTTATATGACTCTGTAGAGTTGCTATTGAGTGCCGAGGGTGATACCTCATCAGCACTTCTGATGTCAACCTTGTAGTGTAGCTATTCGGTCATGGTCGTCGAGGGTGATTCCTCCTTGACCACTCCCGGTAATGACCCTGTCGTGCAACCCCTCAAGTGTGGACCAATGAGGGTGATTCCTCCAAGTCCACCTTGATGGTTACATCGAGTGGAATCCATCGAGGGTGATTCCTCAGGTAAACCCCTTGGTGTTAGACACACGGTTACTATGGTTACTATGACTTTACACTGAACCATGTTACTAAAGATGGGTCGGCCCCGAGGGGTACCCGCGCGAGCTTAATTGCGAGTGATGTGGAGTCGGGTTGACCTGGAAGGTGCCCACGAGATAATTACGAGGTGTGGCCGGGCATTCTTAGCCCTTGCCACGAGTCCTCGAGATGAGGCAACGGGGTCACATCGATCGTGAGTCTCTGCTTGTTACCGCGCATTCCTAATCCACTACGATTTGGATATTTGATCCGAGGGGCCTCTGGCCTGATAGCACTAACCATCACGCGGGAATAAGTATGGGCACTCTACTTCGTGTGTATCAGCCGAAAGCTCAATGGACGTCAGCGATGGAGCGGCGTGCGCCGGCTTGGACTGTAAGGGGGGCAAGGTGTAACATCCCAAATTTGCAATTTGGAATGTTATACATAGATCATCATGCATATCATATTTTCATGCATTTTGGTTGATCCTAGAAATTTCACGCAACTCAAGGACCTTCGGAGAGAGTTGGAGATTTCGTTATTTTCATATTTGAGAGTTTTCTCGAATTTGAAAAGAGGATCATTTGATTTATTTATTTGATCTTCAATAATTTTTCCGATATCAAAAAAATAAGAGAGGGAATAAAATGAATTTCCCAAAATTTAGGAAAAATGAAGATTAAATAAATAGATCAAATTTTGGTTTTGCCAGAGTTTATTTGCATTTTATTTGGATAGGGAAAAATGCGCGTTTTCAAAAATTGCATTTTAGGTCCGTAGAAAAGTTCATTTTGTTCGGCTCACTTTTAGGAGTCGGGGAAAATTTACTTTAGTTTTTTCGGAGTTCGTTTAGATCTCTTTTTTTCTGCACGCTGAACCGTTTATAAAAAAACAGGAAACTTACCGCAGGCCAGCCGGGCCAAGGCCCAAGCCAGCCGGCCGGCCAGCCCAACCTCCCAGCCGCGCGCAGCGCCAGGCAAGGCCGCCGCCGCCTCTTGTTTCCCTGGCCGAATCCTAGTAGGTTAGCCCCTCCCCTTTCCTTATTCTGTTTTCTTTTCTTTTTTCTTCTAGGACTCTTTTTCCTAATCCTAGTCCATTTCTTGTCCCCTACCCCAAGTAAACCCCCCCTCACCAATATAAATACCCCAACACCCCCCCTCTAAACACATCAAATCCCAAGCCTCTCTCAACCCCAAGCACTCCACCGCACCCCGCGCCCTACACCGCCGCCGCCGTCGCACCTAGCCGCCGCCTTAGCCGCCGCCGCACCTAGTCGCTGCACCTTGCCCACGCCGCCGCCCTATGCCGCCGCCGGAGGTTGCCCCGCGTCTCTTTTTCTCGGATCATTTTCTTCTAATCGTTCCGATTCCTTTCTTCTCTAAACCGTTCCGGTTTTCTAGATTGGTTTTTCGTTTGGTTTTCTTGTCTGAAACCCTAGATCGGATTCGTTTTCTTCTCCGATTTAGTTGCCTTTGGACCGTTTGCCGGACCGTTCGTCCTAACGAACGTGATCACCGGATTCTTCTAGGTTAACGACGTCCGTTCGTTTAACCGTTCTTCTTTTTCTTTTCGTCGGATTTATTCGCGATCGCGATCTCAGATCCGATCTTCTTTCTAGTCTTTCTTTTCGCTCGTTTATCGAAATCAGGAGATTCAAGCGCCGGGAGTTTCATTTCGAAACCGCCGTTCCGTCTAATCAACTTAAACAAGTTTTTGCCCCGGTAAAATTTGACCTAGTTTCAACTTGCTAGAACCGAGTTGTTTTTCTTCCGCCGTTTGTTCGGTTCGTTCTTTCTTTGCAACCGGAGTTCTTAAGTTGAACTATCTGGTTCGATCTCTTGTTCGATTTTTACCTGTGCATTAGATGAGTACTTATTGTATGCTTGTTGTTTGTCTGCGATAGATTACCCGGATTGCGCCGCCTGTTACTTCGAAACCCTAGGACTCGCGGATCATCAGCAAGGCAAGTAACACTTTGATCATACCTTTTCTACAACCCAGTTTTATTGCATTAGATCAATCCTCACACATTGCATGATTAGGATCTAATTAAATTGTGGGATGGGAAGTAGATGAGGTAGTACCTATTACCTGTATTATTATGAAACCCTTGGGAGTTACTTCTACGTTTGCTTATTATGCCATGCTATGCTAGTAGACGTGGATTGGGTGAGTGATATCCATGACAGATGTGAGTTGATAATTTTAATGGTTTATCTAAGGTGGCAACTTAAACACACATCTGGGTAGATTGAGGCACCTGATGTCTATCAGGACTTGCCTGTTTTTTTTGGACCGCCACCCAGGCTCAAAGGGATCATAAGATAATTCATGCTAGAAACTTCCGTGTGCAGCCACATGCTAATATGGGCTCTGGCATAGTTGACTAAGTCGTGGGAACTCTTATGGGGTGGACTAGCAGATGTAGGGGATGTAGGTGTACCGGTCTACCCCACATGTAAGGTGCTAGTGCTTCTGAAAGACTATGTCTCGGTCATCCGTTTCTCAAACACCATGTAGTGCGAGAAAACAAACGGAGGCGATCGAGTCATGTGGGGAAAAGTGCGCAAACCTCTGCAGAGTGTACAAACTAATCATGATTAGCCGTGTCCCCGGTTATGGACAACTTGAGTATCTAGTACTTGAATATCATGTGAATCTCGACATGTTACTTCTAATTAATGCTGTTGGGTTTTAATTGTACTTTTAATTGGGATTGAGAATGCTGTCAACCATTCTCAATGTTTCACAACCACCATGATAGTTAAATAAACTTATTCCTTTGCAGTAGGGAAAAACTGGCTTTACGCAAAACTGTAACCATAGAGCTTTCCACCAGCCATATATGCATATAGTATAGCTGTTTCATTCCATTACTCTCTATGTGTTACATTGCCAGCATATTCCATGTGCTGGCCCGTTTTCGGGCTGCAACTTCTCATGTTGCAGACTTTTCAGACGACGATTGAGGTGTTTTTTAGGTCGTGGTTCTATACTCAGTGATGCCGTTGGAGTTGATGGACCCATTTATCTTCCGAGTCTTCCGCTGTTATCGATATTAGATGGCCTTCAGCCATATTTATTGTAATAAGTTCTTTTTGAGCCATCGATGTAATAAGTGTGTGATTGTAACTCTGCTATAAATCCTCGATGTACTGTGTGGTGTCCGCATTACTGATCCAGGGATGACACTGTAGCACAGTAGACGTGATCCATTCGGGTCAGGTCGCTACACAAGGTCTGCTCACCGGCCGCGTACGCAACATGCAGGAGTGCAAAGGGCGATGGGCCCATGACCCCTACGCGCTTAGGATGTAGACCGGCGTGCTGGCCTCTCTGACGAGCCTAGGTAGGACTGAAGTGTGTTGATCAGCCGAGGGCGGTCATGACTTGATGGTGTGTCCGACCGGAGTTGATCGAGCGTGTTGGGTAAGTTGGTGCACCCCTGCAGGGAAGAAAACATCTATCGATAGCCTGTCCTATGGTTGTTAAGGCATATCTCTCTCGATGTAATTTTGGTGATTGATGACAACATATTTGCGGACTAACCATGTGCTTTGAGCATTTCAGAGATTCATCCTTTGGCTCGAGACGATTTCTTTCCCCTCGGAGTGTTTTTCAAGACGGTGTAGCTCTTTCGTTTCTTGTTGGTGGACTAGTTTCATAGGAGTCACCGTCTTGTCAAGAGGGGGTCCGCTTTGGTATGGCTAGGGTGGAATCATCACATACACTTCCGTTTCACACCCTCTGGGCCTTCCCGCGTCGTTGGAGGTTTGATTCCCTGTTGTTTGGGCAGTCTTTGGCCCCAGCGGTAGTACCGCGGTGCCTAGTGATAGTACCGCTTGAGGGTCCTTAGAGGCAGTACCGCTGCGGTACCGGGCCACTGCCGCCTCGACTCGAGGGGGGCGCTTCTCGTGTCGGGTTGAGCGGCACTTGCAGCGGTAGTAGGTGCGGTAGTACCGCTCGAGAGCGGTAGTACCGCCCTACCACCATGGTAGTACCGTGCTGGGCCGGTCCCTCCTCTATCTTCAAGCCCTCCCAGGCTGGGCGGTAGTACCGCAAGGGGGAGCGGTAGTACCGCTGAGTCCAGCGGTAGTACCGCTGCCCCCTGTGGTAGTACCGCCCTCTGTGGGGCTGCTTTTGGGGTAACGGTTGGATGGGGTCCTTTTGTAAGGGGACCCCCTTCTTCCTCGTTGACTTACCTCTTCCCCCACAAGCTCCATTAATGCTCCAAGCTCCATTTGTGCCTGATCTCTCTCCCTAGCCAATCATACTTGTTGATTTGCTCGGGAGTGGTTGAGAAGGCCCCGATCTACACTTCCACCAAGAGAAATTTGATTCCACCACCAATTCCTAGCGGATCTTGTTACTCTGGGGTGTTTGAGCACCCTAGACGGTTGAGGTCACCACGGAGCCATGGTCCATTGTGGTGAAGCTTCATGGTGTTGTTGGGAGCCTCCGATTGAGTTGTGGAGATTGCTCCAACCTTGTTTGTAAAGGTCCGGTCGCCGCCTCCAAGGGCACCAATAGTGGAATCACGGCATCTCGCATTGTGTGAGGGTGTGAGGAGAATACGGTGGCCCTAGTGGCTTCTTGGGGAGCATTGTGCCTCCACACCGCTCTAACGGAGACGTACTTCCCCTCAAAAGGAAGGAACTTCGGTAACATATACTCGTCTTCACCGGGTCCACTCTTGGTTATCTCTTACCTTTACTTGTGCAATCTTATTAGTGTTACTTCTCTTGCTTGCTTGTATGTTCGTTGTTGTTCCATCATATAGGTTGCTCACCTAGTTGCACATCTAGACAACCTACTTTGATGCAAAGTTTAATTTGGTAAAGAAAAGCTAAAAATTGTTAGTTGCCTATTCACCCCCCCCCTCTAGTCAACCCTTTCGATGCTTTCAATTGGTATCAGAGCCTCGTCTCTTTTCTAAGGACTTTGTCATCCGAAGAGTATGGTTGACACCGTAGACGGTGTGGAGGAGCACTCCGGTGTGAATCCGATCTCGTCTACGGGTGATGGGGGAACCTCGATCTCCGTGAGGAATTAAATGTAGCCTTGGAGACATTGAAAACCTCAATGACAACCGAGGTTGAAAGCATGTTCACTAAATTCATTGAAGGGCTTAAGCTATCCACCGCACTGCTGAAAGTGGGTGATCCCACTGACAAGGTGACGGATTCTAACTCCGACAAGGGGAAACTAGTAGTGAAAATGCTCCTTCTTCTAGTGGTAAAAATGGCACCGACATCTTTGCCCATGTGGAACCACCACTTGTTTATGGCGGACCGATTCCTTCCACTCATTTGAATCATGTCGGTCCTCCCCCAAAGATTGTGAAAAATGAGGACTTTTATTCTTGGGTTTATCACTTTAAGCGTCATTTAAATCATGTGAATATTAATCTTTGGAGAATCATTGAAGAAGGTGTCTATCCGCATGACCCAAGCAACTTCACTCCTCGAGAAGCCGCGGATAATCAATTCAATGAGAATGCTCTCTTCATCATCCAAGATGCAATTCCACCCGAAGATCTACCTCATCTTCGGCCATTTGCCTTAGCCAAAGATGCATGGCTTTGTGTTGTCTCTCTCTACCGGGGAAGCACCAGCATTCAACGCTCCAACTATGAAGTAGTGCAAGATGAAGCCGATGAGTTTGCTATGAAAGAAGATTATGAACCTCGTGAGCTTTATCGGAGAGTAACCAAACTCGCGGTCTCACTTCGAGATCATGGGATCAAGGACATGGATGACAATTGGATCAAGCGCAAATTCCTCAAGGCAATGATGCCTTACCACAAGGCCATGTCCTCCGTCATTCGTCAAAGACCCGACTTCCACACCTTGACCTCAAGTGAAGTGTTGGATGAGTTTGTGGCTATGAACATCTTCGACAAGACCGCCGACAATGCGGTACTTCGCTCTCAAAGGGCAAAGAAGCCCAACCTTGCATTGAAGGCCAAGGTTTGTGTTGAAGAAGTAGAAGAAGAGGAAGAAGAGGAAAGCAACCCCGAAGATACAAAGTATGCCTATCATGAACACATGGCACTTGCTTCAAGGCAATTTTGGAGCAAGAAGAACTCAAGGCCAAACTTCAACAAGAACAACTCAAGTGGCACGAAGAGCAAGCAACGTGTGACGACTTGCTACAATTGTGGCAATGTGAGCCATTTCATTGCGGAATGTCCGTATGAGAAGAGGGAAGACAATGGTGGAAAGCTCATCCGAAAGGACAAAGCCAAGTCTTTCCCTAACAAGAGCAACTTCACCAAGAAGACCCCTCACAAGGCGTTGGTGGTTCAAGAAGAGTACCATGAGGATGATGATGATGATGATGTAGATGGTGATTTGGTTGCCATGGCCTCTGTTGCCATTGCAAAAGCTCCACGAGTGTCTCTCTTCGACTCACCCAATGAGAACATCACCGCCAAGTGTCTCATGGCTAAGGCCACCAACAATGTAACCCCCAACATCAAAACTTCCATCATTAATAATCCTTCCTTGATGGATTGCATTGATGAATATGAGGGATCCAATGTGGAGGAAAATGAGTTTGAGTCCTTTATGGGTAAACTCAAGGGTAAATCCAAGAAGCATTTTGTTGCTCTCTTGGAACAACTTGGTGAAGCCAATGACATGATCGAGGCTCACGAAGATACTATCTCCAAGATGGAGGGGCATAGTCGTGACTATGCCGATGAGACTTTAGATCTTTCCAATGCTCTTGAGGAAGAGCGTGGTCTTCGTTTGGCTCTTGAGGAGTCACACAATGTTGATCATGCTAAGTTAAAGAAAGATTTTAATCATGCTCTTGTTGTCTCTCGTGTGCTAAACTCCGAGAAGGCCAAGCTTGGGGTTGATCTTGCTAGACTCAAAGAGGAGTTTGACCTACTTAACAAGGCTCACAAGGTATTGAAGGGTGCTCATGCTAGCCTCAAAGAGTCTCATGATCAACTTCAAGTAAAGCTAACCAAGGAGAAAGCCACTTTTCCCCGTATGATGTTAATTGATAATGCAAATGCTACTAACCCATGTTGTGAGCATGTGCACCTTGTTGAGGAGAACGCTAAGCTAAAGGTGCAACTTGAGAAAGGTCTTGTGTCTTGCATACAAGGCAAGAAGAATCTCAGCGACCTTTTGACCAACCAAAAGGGAGTTGTGGCCAATGAAGGGATTGGGTACGTGCCCAAGTCCAAGAACAAGAAGAAGAATGACAAGGCCAAACGACCTCCTCCTCTCAAGCAAACTTTTGTGAAGGAGGGAGAGCGTGCTACTAAGGAGAAGGAGGAGAACTCCGTGAGGGGTAGTGATGCCAAGAAGGGCAACGCTTCCATTTCCAACAAAGCCGGCGACTTTAACCCTTCTTATGTATTGTGCCATACTAGAGATGGGCATGTTTATGCCAAATTTGTTGGTTCTCCTTATGAGTACATTGAATGGTATATTTGGGTTCCTAAGACCCTTGTTACTAACATCAAAGGACCCATTACAAAATGGGTACCTAAAACCAAGCATTGATCTCTTGTAGGTGTTTGCTTCCGGTGGGGGATCATGGTTGCTCGATAGTGGAGCTACTAATCATATGACTGGAAGCAAGGACTTGGTGGTGGACGTGCAAAATATTCCATCCATGCCCACCAATGTCGAGTGGGGTGACGCCTCGTCCTCTAAGGTATTGGGACTCGGCAAAGTTGTCATTTCTCATGATCTTACGATCGAGAAGGTCATGCTTGTTGAGTCCCTTGCATACAATTTACTTTCCGTTCATCAACTAGCACTCATGGGATTTTCCACTTTTTTTGATATTGATACCGTGTCCCTCTTGTGGAGAAAGACTCTTAAAGTAGCCTTTTGTTGGGCATGTCGATAATGGTCTCTATGTGATTAACTTTTCGGAGCGACCCACTAAGACCGCGACATGCCTAATGGCTAAAGTTGACGTTGGATGGCTTTGGCATCACCGTCTAGCCCACGTCAATATGAGATCTTTGCAAAGTCTTCTCAAGGGGGACCATGTCCGTGGACTAACAAATGTTAGTTTTGCCAAAGATCGTGCTTGCAGTGCTTACATCGAAGGAAAGCTACATGAGAAGGCTCACCCTCCCACAACTATCATCTACTCAAAGAGGCCTTTGGAGCTCCTTCATTTGGATCTCTTTGGACCTCCATCCTTTGATACTCTTGGGGGAAGGAAGTATTGCTTGGTGATTGTAGATGACTATTCAAGATACACTTGGGTATATTTCTTCAAGAGGAAGAGCGAGACCCAACAAACCGTCATCGACTTTGCAAATGAAGCTCAACGACAACACATTGCAAAGATCTTGACAATAAGAAGTGACAACGGCTCCGAGTTCAAGAACTACACCTTGGATGAGTTTTTGAGTGATGAGGGAATCAAGCATCAATATTCCGCACCTTATACCCCTCAACAAAATGGTGTAGCGGAGATGAAGAACCGTACGTTGATGGATGCGGCAAGGACCATGATGGCAGAGTTCAAGTCTCCCTACAACTTTTGGGCCGAAGCCATCAACACCGCGTGCCATGCATCTAATCGGCTCTACCTCCGCAAAGGCTTGAACAAGCCTCCATATGAGATACTCACCCATAACAAGCCCAACCTCAAGTACTTCCGGGTGTTCGGGTGTAAGTGTTTCATTCTCAAGAAAGGTGTCCGTTTGTCTAAATTTGAGGCTAGAGCTTATGAGGGCATATTTATTGGTTATGCTACAAACTCTCATGCTTACCGTGTTCTCAATAAGTCCTCAAGTACTTCCGGGTGTTCGGGTGTAAGTGTTTCATTCTCAAGAAAGGTGTCCGTTTGTCTAAATTTGAGGATAGAGCTTATGAGGGCATATTTATTGGTTATGCTACAAACTCTCATGCTTACCGTGTTCTCAATAAGTCCACGGGACTTATTGAGGAAACGTGTAACGTGGAGTTTGATGAGAATAACGGCTCCCAAGTGGAGCAAAGTGGTACTTGTGATGTAGGTGATGAAATTCCTCCCCAAGCCATTAGAAGAATGGGTGTTGGTCATATCCTACCCATTAAGGAACCCCTTGTGGCCAAAGGAGAAGGACAATGTTCTACTCAAGTGGAACCTTCACCAACCCAAGACCCACACGCTTCCGAAGAACAAAGTGAGGGCCCTCAACCTCAAGAACAAGACCAAGGGCAAGATCAATCTCAAGATGGTGTTGTAACATCAAGTGATGCCCAAGGTCAAGCTCCCTCCTCTGAGCAAGTTCAAGATCAAGAGCTTCCACGAGATCAAGAACAAGCTCAAGACGACGCTCAAGATGATCAAGTGACCACTCCTCGTCTCACCCCCGGGGAGGAATTGGAGCGTCGTGCCGCCAAGGTTGCTTCCAAGCTCTCCACCAAGGATCGTCTCATGACAAATGTGCTTGGAAGCTTAAGAAAGGGGGTAAGCACTCGTAGACAATTAGCAAACTATTGTGAACATCACGCGTTTGTCTCTTGTGTTGAACCCCAAAAGGTCTATGAGGCGCTCGAAGATCCGGATTGGCTCAATACCATGCATGAAGAACTCAACAACTTCGAGCACAACAAATTGTGGAGATAGGTTCCAAGGCCAATGGTGAACCACAATGTCATTGGAACCAAGTGGATATTGAAGAACAAGCAAGATGCTCATGGGATTATCATTCGCAACAAGGCTCGTTTGGTAGCACAAGGCTACTCCCAAGTTGAGGGTATCGACTATGGTGAAACCTTTGCCCCTGTTGCTCGTCTTGAATCCATTCGCATGTTGATTGCATATGCTTCTCATCATAACTTTAAGTTACAACAAATGGATGTGAAGAGTGCTTTCCTTAATGGTCCGATTAATGAATTGATATATGTCAAGCAACCCCCCGGGTTCGAGGATCCCTACTTCCCGATCATGTGTATCAACTCGATAAGGCACTCTATGGCCTTAAACAAGCCCCATGTGCGTGGTATGACCACCTTACCGAGTTGTTACAAGACCGTGGTATTGAAGTTGGGCTAATCGACCCCACTCTTTTTACTAAGAAGGTCAAAGGGGAGTTGTTTGTGTGCCAATTATATGTTGATGATATTATCTTTGGTTCCCCTAACAAAGCTTTCAATGAGGAATTTGCCACTCTCATGACCTCAAAGTTCAAGATGTCTTCCATGGGAGAGTTGAAGTTCTTTCTCGGGTTCGAAGTGAAGAAAAGGAGAGAAGGAACCTTCATCAATCAAGCCAAATACACGCAAGATATGCTAAAGAGATTCAAGCTAAGTGATGTCAAGCCGGCTTCCACTCCCATGCCCACCAAGTGCCAACTTGACATTGATCCCAATGGTAAAGCGGTGGATCAAAAGGTATATCACTCCATGATTGGCTCCTTGATTTACCTTTGTGCATCTAGACCGGATATCATGTTGAGTGTGGGAATTTGTCCACGGTTTCAAGACGCACCTAAGGAAAGTCACTTTGTGGCGGTCAAGTGAATCTTTCGATATTTGGCTCATACCCCAAACTTTGGCTTATGGTACCCAAGAGGAGAAAACTTCAAGCTTGTAGGTTATTCGGTCTCAGATTGGGCGGGAGACAAAGTGGATAGGAAGTCCACTTCCATAGGGTGCCAATTTCTTGGTTGCTCTTTAGTGAGTTGGTATTCCAAGAAGCAGAGTTGTGTGTCTCTCTCGTCCATGGAAGAGGAGTATGTGGCTACCGGTAGTTGTTGTGCACAACTTTTATGGATGAGGCAAACTTTAAAGGATTACAGTGTCACTTGTGACAAAGTGCCTCTTTGGTGTGACAATGAAAGTGCCATCAAGATTTCTCTCAACCCAGTACAACACTTCAAGACAAAGCATATTGAGATTAGGTATCACTTCATCCGGGATCACATTAGGCGAGGGGAGATCGAGCTCAACTATGTCAACACTCATGATAACCTGGCAGGTATTTTCACGAAGCCTTTGGATGAGGAAAGATTTCGCGAGTTAAGGCATGAGCTAAATATCATTGATTCGAGCAATGTGACTTGAACCCTTGCACACCCCACCACACTCAACCTGTCGTCTAGTTTAGGTGTAGGCATGGACAGAGGGGGAGTGTTGTTCTCTCAATGAACTTTCCCTCCCCCCATAATGCAAAAACTAACCAAAATATTTCACATTAACCATTTTTTATGGTACTTGTGCTTCAAAGATGAGTGTTGGTCATGGGCCCAAGGTTAAAATCTTCACGGTGCCATACCTCTGAACTCAAACATAGGTGGCCTCGGCCACCGCCCTCTCTTGGAGAGGTGTGTGTCGTTGTTCCTTTTGTCGGTTCTGTGTGTGTTCCCGTGTTTGTCTCATTTTTTTATTTTCCTTGAGCATAGCCCTTTTTGGTCAGTCCTTTTTGCGGCAGAGCGGTACTACCGCTGCGTGCGCGGTACTACCGCTGACAAGGGTCAAGCGGTACTACCGCCCACCCCAGCGATACTACCGCTGCGGGGCAGGCGATGGGGGGTTTATGTTGGGGAAGGGGGAGTTATTTCTCCCCCATACCCATTCGCCCCCACTCGTCTTTCTCGTCACTCCAGCGACCTCTCACCGCAGGAGGGGCCCGACCGGCCACCGTTTTCGTGCCGTCCCTCTCCATTTCCTCCGGTGGAGTCGATCCCCACCACGTCCTCTAGCCATGGATGTCGGTATTGCCCCCGTTCCCGTTCTCTCTTTGCCTAGATCTTGCATCTAGTTTTTGGGGGCAATAGGCATTGTTCTTCTCATCTTTTGGATAAGGCGAGGCTTGAGTAGGATGGAGATGGATGGAGATGGCTTCTAGGCCCTGTGGATTGAAGTTTGGTAGGTTTATTTTTGAATTTGGCATCTCCGGTAGTGTTGGATCCGTCCACAGCAGTAGGGAACCGCCGATCCCCATCTGGCATGGTACTACCGCCCTCCTCGAGCAGTACTACCGCGCAAGCGGTACTACCGCTTATGGGTCGTGGTACTACCATTCCCCATCTGGCGCGGTACTACCACGCAAGCTAGATGCCTAATTCCATCTTTTCTTACCAAGCTTTGATCCGTTTTGTGTTCTTTGGTGGCTTATGCTCTTTTCTTTCGTGTGTTTCTTCTGCTCGTGTGTTTGGTTCCAAGTGGTGATCATCCTGAGTAGCAGGCCCGCCATGTCAACCCCAGTCGTGCCACATCAAAGTGCTACCGCACTTCTGAGTCAGCTGGTGGTTCATCTAGTGCTCAACCGCCGCCAGCAGGCGCAACCTCAAGTGCTCCACTGCCACCTCAGCACACGAAGAGATCTGCAAGCAAGCCAAAGGGAAAGACTGTGACTAAGATGAATGCCAAGGAATTTTGGGCAAAGCGTCGCCGCAACCCCTATGAGGAAGACCAAGATCCCACTTTGGTCAACCGCCTATTCTGGAACCGCTTTCAGTTCGCCATCTTCTTTGATGTGATCAAGGCTAAGAAGAATCACTTTGTTGATGTCCGTTCCATCAACACCGATCCAATGGAAAAGGACCCTGAGTACTTTGGCGAAGCCCGTCAGATGTGCACTCAGTTGAACATTCTCAGAATCATGCAGTTCAACAAGGACTTTGATGCTGACATCATATGCCAATTCTATGCCACTATCCATCTTGGAACTGATGCAGACAGGACTTTGACTTGGATGACAAATGGCAAGTTGCTCTCTGTCACGTGGAAGGCCATTATGGAGTTACTTGGGGTGGAAGATCACGGGCTTGAGCATCCAGTCAACTTCCGTCCTCACCGTGATGTCACCTCCACTCACAAGCAAGCTCTTTGGCCCTACTACTCTCAGAAGGTTAACCCCAAGACAAAGAAGGTAACCTATGAGTTGTCTACCTATCTCGACATCCTTCACCGTGTCTTCCGCGAGACTCTTTTCCTGCGCATTGGGAATCTGGATATGGTCCACTCCTATCTTGTGGACATGCTTCTCTTTTGCCAGCATGAGAAGGAAGAAACCACTGGAGAGACCCTGGACATTTCTCATGTTATGTGGTCTGAACTTCTGTCTGCCATTTCTAAGCGCAAGTGCTCGATCTATGGTCCTCTCATCATGCTGCTCATTGAGAAGGCCTGGGCACATCACTATCCCAGGGCTGCGCTGGAAACTGGAGAGTTGATTTCTCATGATATCAAACGTCTGAGGAAGAAGGACAACTGGGGCACCCAGGCCCCTCGATCTGATGCTCCACCTTCTGAGGCTGACATGGAGTCCGAGGACGATGCTGAGGCCGACAAGGATGAGGACTATGAGCCCTCCGGTGTGGAGCCCTCATGGGCTAAGAGGATTAAGCGCAAGATGAAGAAACTTTTATGCATGGAGTCTCATGGCCAGTACATGTCTCATGTCTCTGAGAAGAAGGCCTGCAGACGTCACAAGGAGCTCATGCGCCAGTTGGGTGCCACTGTTAACAGAGGATCTGAGGAGAGGATCACTGACGAGGAGGAGTGGGTTCAGCAGCATTGCCCATGGACCAATTCAGACGCCGAGCAGTTTTCGACCGACGGCGGCGATGCAGACGATCCCGCTGAGATGTGATGTTCGAGATCCTTAGCTTGCTATCACCTGGAGCCGTAGCAACTCTCTTTGCCCTTTTGGTGTCTCGCTGCCAAAGGGGGAGAGAGTTTAGGGATTTGTGTTGTTGCCGTGTTGCGAGTGTGTCTTTGTGGTTTGTGGTGTCTTGTGTTGTTGCCATGTTGCGAGTGTGTCTTTGTAGTTTGTGGTGTCTTGTGTTTCTCGTCATTTTGCTTGGTTTGGTTTTGTGCCAGTGAGACCTAAGTTGTAGACATATGGTGTGAGACATATGCTACCTTATCTTTACCTTTATTATCTATGTCTATCCAGTACTGTAGTATCTTATGAGTTGCATGCTTATCCTGTTTTATACCCTGGTCCCTGCTCTCATGTATCCTATGCTTAGAATTGTTGGACTATAAAATATAGGGGGAGTGTTGATCCTAATGTGTGTGTCTTGCATTCCAAAGGCACTAGTAACTAGGTGCACACATTCAGGGGGAGCCCATCTATATTTTGTAGTTCTAAGTATCTTTACTTTCATGTCTTTTCCCTGTGCAAATCCCTGGTTGTCATCAATCCACCAAAAAGGGGGAGATTGTTAAGGCATATCTCTCTCGATGTAGTTTTGGTGATTGATGACAACATATTTGCGGACTAACCATGTGCTTTGAGTATTTCATAGATTCATCCTTTGGCTCAAGACGATTTTTTCCCCTCGGAGTGTTTTTCAAGACAGTGTAGCTCTTTCGTTTCTTGTTGGTGGACTAGTTTCATAGGAGTCATAGTACTATCAAGAGGGGGTCCGCTTTGGTAAGGCTAGGGTGGAATCATCATGTACACTTCCGTTTCACACCCTCTGGGCCTTCCCGCGTCGTTGGAGGTTTGATTCCCTGCTGTTTGGGCAGTCTTTGGCCCCAGCGGTAGTACCGCGGTGCCCAGCGGTAGTACCGCTTGAGGGTCCTCAGCGGCAGTACCGCTGCGGTACCGGGCCACTACCGCCTCGACTCAAGGGGGGCGCTTATCGTGTCGGGTTGAGCGGCACTTGCAGCAGTAGTAGGTGCGGTAGTACCGCTCGAGAGCGGTAGTACTGCCCTAGCTACCACCGCAGTAGTACTGCGCTGGGCCGATCCCTCCTCTATCTTCAAGCCCTCCCAGGCTGGGCGGTAGTACCGCAGCCCCCTGCGGTAGTACCGCCCTTTGCGGGGCTGTTTTGGGGGTAACGGTTGGGTGGGCTCCTTTTGTATAAAAGGGGGTCCCCTTCTTCCTCGTTGACTTACCTCTTCCCCCACAAGCTCCATTAATGCTCCAAGCTCCATTTTTTGCCCGATCTCTCTCCCTAACCAATCATACTTGTTGATTTGCTCGGGAGTGGTTGAGAAGGCCCCGATCTACACTTCCACCAAGAGAAATTTGATTCCACCACCAATCCCTACCGGATCTTGTTACTCTTGGGTGTTTGAGCACCCTAGACGGTTAAGGTCACCACGGAGCCATAGTCCATTGTGGTGAAGCTTCATGGTGTTGTTGGGTGCCTCCGATTGAGTTGTGGAGATTGCCCCAACCTTGTTTGTAAAGGTCCGGTCACCGCCTCCAAGGGCACCAATAGTGGAATCACGGCATCTCGCATTGTGTGTGGGTGTGAGGAGAATACGGTGGCCCTAGTGGCTTCTTGGGGAGCACTGTGCCTCCACACCGCTCTAACGGAGACGTACTTCCCCTCAAAAGGAAGGAACTTCGGTAACACATCCTCGTCTTCACCGGGTCCACTCTTGGTTATCTCTTACCTTTACTTGTGCAAGCTTATTAGTGTTACTTCTCTTGCTTGCTTGTATGTTCGTTGGTGTTCCATCATATAGGTTGCTCGCCTAGTTGCACATCTAGACAACCTACTTTGATGCAAAGTTTAATTTGGTAAAGAAAAGCTAAAAAAATTTAGTTGCCTATTCACCCCACCCCCCTCTAGTCAACCCTTTTGATCCTTTCAACAGTAATGGAAACTCGGAGTTATATCCCGATCGATACAACTAGAACTGGATACTGGAGATGAGAAGTGGATAGTATGGCTCTGGGATTGCTTTCTCGCGGGGAGTCGAGGAAGGGTCTCTGGGCGAGGTTGATGACACTACTACTACTACTACTTTACTTTATGCTAGTCTGCACTCTTCTAATGCTGCAAGACCGCTGAAGATGCTAAAGATGATAGTCTTCGATAGGACTAGGCTCTCCCTTCTATTCTGGCATTTCTGCAGTCCAGTCCACATATACAGCCTTCCTTTAATAATGTTGCATATGTAGTGTAGATCCTTGCTTGCTGAGTACTTTGGATGAGTACTCACGTTTGTTTTGCTTTCTTTTCCCCCCATTTCCGTTCGATGCAACCAGATGACGGAGCCCCTGAGACCGCTGCCCCCGCTGATGACTACTACTACCCCGAGGGTACCTACTACTACGTGACGGACATCGGTGACCAGGAGTAGTTAGGAGGCTCCCTGGCAGGAGGCCTTGCCTTTTCAATCGTAGATGCTTTTGTGCTGGCCTTCTTAAGGCAAACTTGTTTAACATATGTCTATACTGAGATATTGTTGCTTCCGCTGATTCTTGTGTATTCGAGCTTATGAATTCAAGCCCTCGAGGCCCCTGGCTTGTAATATAAAGCTTGTTTTATTTTGATTTGTGTCTAGAGTTGTGTTGTGATATCTTCCCGTGAGTCCCTGGTCTTGATCGTACACATTTGCGTGTATGATTAGTGTATGATTGAATAGGGGGCGTCACAAGTTTGTATCACAGCCGACTGCCTATAGGTAGCCCCCTTTCCAACTCCTTAGCCAAAGTCGAGTCTAGTCACTACAATACTTTTACTAACATGGTTGTGTGTCTTACGGGCCCACGTCGCCATTGGGTGGTATTATGATATTTTATTCCTCGTATTTACTATGGGATTCTGATCTCTCTTCTATTCGGGTTAAATATTTTGCTAACTCTAAATCTAGGTTCTCATAACTGCTTCCTCCCAGAAATCCCCTCAATCCAGATGATCGCCTGCTTCACTAGAAGATTCCGAAGATACTTTTCACTGTTTTTCCGAGACCCTTGTGCCCATCGCTTTTGCAATTTTTTCCATCGATAAACCCCTATGGATAACTACATAAACTTGTTGTTCATACAATCATTCCCAGTTGCTCTTGTTATTACAAGATACGTCGAATTATACTCTGACTTTTTAAGAATCCTTTGAGCTACTGCCTTCCAGTTCATTTCCACATGAATACACCTACGAGTAATTCCTCACACTTATCGAGGATTTGATCATCCCTAGTTGTTCTTGTGTTTCACAAAATTCTGCAAAATACTATTCGATCTCTCGAAATCCTCAGTAGCTTATTGCTCTTGTTTGTCACTTCCTGCTTGCATTATGGTTAATTCCATATGTCTAGCAATATCCATTTGAAAGTGCAACTATCCCTGGGTGGTTTTGGTAATTCCCAACAAGATATAACTCATTGAGCTAATGCTACTAAAAGATAAACATTTCAGGAAAGCTCAGTGATTGGCATGGCATGCATGAGAAAAGTGGATCCCTCAAAATTCTAAGGACAAAGGATTGGCTCAAGCACAAAGCTCAGGACTCTACATCTTTTCATTTTAAGTGATCCAAGATCACATTGTGTCCATAGGAAAAGACAATACTATTAAGAGGGGATGAGGTGTTGCCTAATGACTTACTTGCTCAAAATGCTTAGTGATATGCTCCAAAAGCCCTCAACTACTTTCTCACATCCACATATGTCCCAAACCAAAAGTCAAACTCGGCCCCACCAAAACTTTCTATCCGGCGCCATCGAGTTCAGTTGACATAGCCACTGCCAGAAACCCTAGTCTTTTCGGTCTCACCGATACGGATCTCGGTCTCACCGAGATGGGATTGTAATCTCTCTGTTTCCCTTCGTAACATTTCGGTCCAACCGAGATGAGCGATCGGTCCCACCGAGATTGCAATGTAAACTCTCTGTTTCCCTTTCGTAAAGTTCCGGTCCAACCGAGATGAGCGAATCGGTCCCACCGAGTTTACCTGATCAACTCTTTGTTAGTCCATACCAAAATCGGTCTCAGTGAGTTTGTGTAATCGGTCCCACCGAGATTACATTATGCCCTAACCCTAATCAACTCGGTCTCACCGAGTTGACATGACGGTCCCACCGAGAAACCTAATGTTCACATTTTGAACTAAATGGGTCTGACCGAGTTTCATGATTCGGTCCCACCGAGTTTGGTGATTTGTTTGTAATGGTTAGATTTTGTGTGGAGGCTATTTATACCCCTCCACCCACTCTTCATTATGGAGAGAGAGCCATCAGAACATGCCTACACTTCCAACATATATTTTCTGAGAGAGAACCACCTACAGTTGTGTTGAGGTCAAGATACTCCACTCCAACCACATAAATCTTGATCTCTAGCCTTCCCCAAGTTGCTTTCCACTCAAATCATCTTTCCACCAAATCCAAATCCTATGAGAGAGAGTTTACTGTTGGGGAGACTATCATTTGAAGCACAAGAGAAAGGAGTTCATCATCAACACACCATTTGTTACCTCTTGGAGAGTGGTGTCTCCTAGATTGGTTAGGTGTCACTTGGGAGCCTCCTTCAAGATTGTGGAGTTGAACCAAGGAGTTTGTAAGGCCAAGGAGATTGCCTACTTCGTGAAGATCTACCCGAGTGAGGCAAGTCCTTCATGGGCGATGGCCATGGTGGGATAGACAAGGTTGCTTCTTCGTGGACCCTTCGTGGGTGGAGCCCTCCGTGGACTCGCACAACCATTACCCTTCGTGGGTTGAACTCTCCATCAACGTGGATGTACAATAGCACCACCTATCGGAACCACACCAAAAATCTCCGTGTCTACATTGTGTTTGCTCCCTCCAAACTCCTCCCTTTACCTTCATATGCAATTGTTTTACATTCCGCTGCTATACTCTTAGAATTGCATGTGTAGGTTGATTACTTGTTTGTGCTAAGTTGCTAAAATCTGCCAAGACTTAAAATTGGGAAAATGCTAGATTTTTATTTGGTCAAGTAGTCTAATCACCCCCCACCTCTAGACATACTTTCGATCCTACAAGTGGTATCAGAGCTTTGGTCTCCATTTGCTTTGATTTCCATAGCTTTTGGTGGTCATAGCCTTGGCTTCACAACCTAGAGGAGTATGGCGTCTAGCGAGGGAAATTACCACCATAGAGGTCCTTACTTTGATGGAACAAATTTTGCTAGTTGGAAGCATAAGATGAAAATGCATATTCTTGGACATAACCCCACCGTTTGGGCTATTGTGTGTATTGGCTTGCAAGGTGAATTATTCGATGGGAGAGAACCAAACCGTGAAGCTACCGCGGAAGAGTTGAAGATGCTATAGTACAATGCTCAAGCTTGTGATATTCTCTTCAACGGATTATGCGCCGAAGAATTAAACAAAATCAGCCGTCTTGAGAATGCAAAGGAAATTTGGGATACTTTGATTGATATGCAAGAAGGTACCGAACCTGCCAAGGAATCCAAATTGGATGTGCTTCAAAGTCATCTTGACAAGTTCAAAATGAAGGATGGTGAAGGCGTCGCTGAAATGTACTCTAGGCTTGCTCTCATCACAAATGAGATTGCCGGCTTAGGAAGTGAAGAGATGACCGATAGATTCATCATCAAGAAGATCCTAAGAGACTTGGATGGAAAATATGATACCGTGTGCACATTGATCCAAATGATGCCCAATTACAAAGATCTCAAGCCAACAGAAGTTATTGGAAGAATTGTTGCTCATGAGATGTCACTCAAGGATAAGGAAGAGCTTCACAACAAGTCAAGTGGTGCTTACAAAGCCTCGTGTGATGCTCCCACATCATCAAGTGAGAAGCAAACCTTCAATGAAGAATTGAGTCTAATGGTGAAGGACTTCAACAAGTTCTACAAGAGTAGAAGCAAGGAAAGAAGTTCCAAGTCAAGGTCCTACAATGACAAAAGATCTTCTAGTCGTGAGCGTAATTTCTACAATTGTGGAAGACCCAGACACTATTCCAATGAGTGTACGGCTCCCTACAAAAGAAGAGAAGATTCTCCCTACAAAAGAAGAAGTAGAAGAGAAGAATCACCATCAAGAGAAAGAAGGAGTAGAGATGATCGTTATGAACGAAGACCCTCTTGGAGAAGCAAGGACTCGGAAAGGAAGGACAAATCATCAAGGAGCTACACAAAAAGAAGACATCAAGCTCATGTTGGTGAATGGGTATCCGGTTCTGACTCCGACGATCACACCGAAAGAAGTTATCACTCTGACTCTGAATATACTCAAGATGAAGGTGTTGCCAGACTAGCACTTGTGACAACCATCTCCTTTCACATATTTGACTCACCAAATGAAGGAATTGGGAGATGCCTCATGGCTAAAGGTCCAAACGTAACACACCCCGAGTATGTTGATTTCAATAGTGATGAAGATGATTAGCTAGGAGATGATGATTTAATTGTTGACAACTCTAGTTATGAAAACTATGATGAACTTGCTATTTATCATGATAATCAAGATAAAACTATGATAAGAAGGAGATTGAGCATCTAACTAAAGAACTAAACACTCTTAAGTTAGCTCATGAAACTACCTTGGAAGATCATCGAGAACTTTTAAAGACTCATGAGAAGCTACGCTTTGAAAATCTTAACCTTGAGCAAGAGCATGAGTTTTTAAAGGCAATCAATGATGATCTTCGCAAGAAAAGTTCTTCTTACATTGCCAAGCGTTTACTCTTGTCTACTTACATGCCACAAGTTAAATCTAGCAACAAGAACAAGAAAGACTCTTCATCTAGTAGTAACAACAATCATGCTAAATCCAATGTTGTTGCTCCTAGTAGCTCTCTTGATTCCACTAATGATACTCTTAGCCAAGTTACACTTGAGCAAGAAAATAGCTTATTGAAGGGAATTATAGAGAAAGGTGTTTACAAGAGCATTGCCAGAAGCAATTTGAGGAAATTGTACGCAAGCAAGGAAGACACCGGAAGAATCAAGGTGTTGGTTTTGAACGAAAGTTCAATGCCAATGGAGTTGAGTGGGAAGAAGATCAATACCCCAAGACTAAGTTTGTCCCTCAACAAGAGAAGTATGATCCTACTTCTTTCAAAGGAACACAATCTCAAGATGATCTTCCACCACAAGACCACAAGCTAAAAGGCAAGGACAAGCTTCAAGAGGAGATTGGTGCATTTCAAGAAGCTCCTAAGGCCTTGGTCAAGTGGGTTCCCATGACTACATCAAGTTCTACTTCATCAAGTATGACTACAACTCCAAGGATTCCCATCAAGATGGTGTAGATCTCGAAGAAGAAGAACTAGAGAGTTCTTGAGGGTGACTCCGCCAACATACTTCACTCATATCATCTTGGCAAGGACAAGTGCAAACAACTTTCATATCTTGCACTAGTTCAAGGAGTCACAAACCCTCTTGTTGGTAAGGCAAGGGACAAGGTAACCTAATGCTTCCATCGGCATCATCTTGTGTACACATCACTCTATGTCTATGGATATCCTTGTTTGTTCCTTGTGGGACTAACCCATGTAGGTATTGAAAGTGCAACTCATTCCAAAGGATTGCTCCGAATGATCTACAGCAACATTGAGCATCCACATCTTCAACACCTACATGAAGTCATCATCGACAAATCCCAAGGTTAGTTGATCCCTCTTAGGGGGGATATCACATCTAGGGGAGCTTTACTCTAATCAATTGAGCTAAAGCAACTCTAATGGTGTGAACACAACAATGCTTTATGTAAAAGTGGCATCCCCACTTGTGCTTAAACGATGAGTATGATCTACGATCAAATGTTCTCATTGGACTCCTAAGTTAATATACTCATATATAGATGACCTGGTCATCGCCAAATTGCTTGATAGATGCTAGAGTGTTTGTGCATGCTTTGTCACATATTTCATTTGCCATCTTATTGTGTGAGCATGTTGGTTGTATATTTTACTCATTCGAGGACATCCATTTGTTGCTTTGATTGTTTGGCCTTTTCTCTCTTGCCAAATGGATGGACAAGAATGCCTAAGAACTCCCTCTAGCTATCTATGCTTTTCTTGTCTCAAACTCTATTCATGCTACATCACAAAGTTTGACCAAGTCAGATTCGAACCACTCTATGTGAGGAGCACTCGGAGTTCCCGATTCGTCATAGACTTAAACTTCCAAAACCTCTTTGTGCATTTTGGTCTAACCGATTCATCCTTTTCGGTCCTACCGAGATCACTCAGTTGATCTAGGTTTTCAATATCGGTGCAACCGATTAGAACCTTTCGATCACACCGAATTGCAGTAACTGCTTGCAGTTTTTCATCTCGGTGCCACGGAGTTGTTCCACTCGGTCACACCGACAGGGTCAGGTTATATATACCGACGGGTCAAATTTTGGAAATTTTTCCGAAACCTCTTCGCCTGCGCATAACCTACTCTGCCTCTTCGGGTCTCCGGATCATCCTCTCGTTGCTAGCGACCCCCTGCCACTAGTCTCCGCCGCCGTCAATGGCAATCTGCCCCGCCGTTACCGCCGTAGCAAGTTCGCCGCCGAACTAGGGTATGAACTTGATCTTTGTGCTAATCCATAACTCTGATTCTTAGCACATTGTGTTGCCATGATTCTTGCCACGTATGAAATCATCCTGTCCAGCGAAAACGTCCCGTAGATTAGTTTTGATTTGAAAATTTAGGGTTAGGTCTCCACCGAATTCATCTCGGACCGACCGAGTTGTAGAAATCAGTCTCACCGATTTGGCTTAGGCCATTGCACACGTGTTTTCGGTCTGACCGAAAATTGCAAATTAGTGTGACCGAGTTCAATTCTCTATGAAACCCTAGTAGTCTCGGTGCCACCGAACTATGACTCGGTCTGGCCGAGTTCACTAGTTTAGGTTCCAAAAGCTGCTTCGGTATCACCGAGTTTACAGATTGGTAGATCCGAAATGCTTTCTGTGAAGAACCAAAACTAAGTTTTTGAGTCAATTGTTTTGCAAAAATCATGTACTTTGTGATGCTCATCTTCTCTACCTCATCTATAACCTATTCACAGGGTCTGTTGATAGTTTGCTTGCAAGATGTCTGACCAAAGTGACAGACAGAACAAATCTGAAGAACAGGTCTAGATGAGTGAGGGCACTAGTCCCTCCAGCTCTTCTGATGATGGAAGCAGGAGCACTCCAAGTAATTTGCCAAAGGTAGCTACCAGGACAAGGAAGAAGAGAACTTCTGATTCAGAAGATGAAGATTATGTGGCTGTTGAGGATGAGGCCACTTCAAAGAAAAGGGTGCTGAAAAAGGAGTATGGCTCAGCTTCCATAGTTAAGCCAGGGATGCACAAGAAGGCCCCTGCCAAGAGGGTGCCAACCTTGAAGGTTAGAGCCTCAACTGTTGAAACCTCCAAGCAAACTGAAGAGGCTGCTGGAGAAGGAAAGAAAAGGAAGGAAATGGTCAAGAAGACCACTGCCAGAGTGCTTGGCAAATCATCAATTATGAGAGATGATGATGAAGAAGAAGAGGATGCTGCACCAGCTCCTAAGGCTCAAAAGCTCATGGGAGATGCAATCAGATCAGGGGCTGCTCCATCTAAGCCCAAAGTTGCTCCCAAGGCTACTGCTCCAGCTCAGAAGCCCAAGAGAAGCACTAGAAACATTTCTGCTGAGGAAAAGAACAAGGCCCCAGTGCTTGAAGCTGTTGAAGAAGAAGATGACTCAGTTGTGTTGAGGAAGCTGAAGCCCAAGATCCCTGACCATAATGATGATCATCCAGTTGCAGAAAACATGAAAATCAGGAAGGATGCGGTATTGAGACTATGGAGACAGCCTGATCCATATGCTATCAGGAGGAGAACTGCTGTGGACTATAGGTTTCACACTAAGGAACAGCAGGACTTCTATGAGACAGTGTTGCTTGACAAGAATCCCATTGTATGTGACATGAAATGGGTGGACTGGGAATACATCTAGAAGAATGAAGATCACTATCCTGGAGTGTGTGCAAGCTTTAAGGCATGTGGAGTTGATGAATTCGTTGCACAAAAGCTCACCAAGTGGAATGATGAGCTGATCATGCAGTTCTACTCCACTTCCCATTTCTATCCAGATGGGAAGATCATTTGGATGTCTGAGGGTACCAGGTACCAGTCGACTGTTGATGAATGGGCTCAGTTGATCAATGCCCCTACTAAGCATGAGGATGACTTGGATGTATATGCTGAGAAGAAGAAAGACCACAACACTATGGCCAACATGTACAAAGAGATCCCAGATGCTGCTTTGGATACACATAAGTTTGGATCTGTCCACTACTTGTTGTCTGGTATGCCTACCATAAACTGGATCCTTAGACACACACTGCTACCCAAGTCAGGTGATCACAAGATGATCAGAGGACATGTTATAAACTTGTTGCACATATTTGATGTCCCGCAGAAGTTCAAGGTCATGAGCTTGATTGTTGAGACAATCAAGAGGACTGCTGTTGACCAGAAGAGAAGTTGTGGGTATGCCCCATAAATTCAGGAGCTCGTCAACTCAAAGATGGGCACAGGCACATACCTTTTGGATAAGGAGCACCTACCCATCTACCCTGATTTTGAAGACAATGCTGTTGTAATGACTGAGGAAGATCCATCATCTGTGCAAGCACATGAGAAGAGAGAGAAGGCAAGGGCAGAGAAAGCTACAAGAATGCCAACTGCTGAAGTGGCATCTCAGGTTTTCTTGAAGACCAAGCAAGATCAGCTTGGATATCTGATCCAATCCACCCTGAGGATTGAGAAGTGCTTGACACCCTGACTAAGAACCAGGAGAGCTTAGAGAGGATTGTTGAGCAGAAGTTCTATGATCTTGATGTCAAGGTAACTGAGATCCAAACTGCAGTTGAGCAGCTATAGGAGGAAGCAGAGGAGAACAAGGGTAAGTCTACCACTGATGCTTTCAAGAGAGTGCCACGAGGTCCAAGGTCTGTTGCAGTGCCAGTGTCAGATACTAGAGCTTCAGTGTCAGCACCCGCAGCCACAGCTCTAGTGCCACCTCCAGCACCCACTCCATCAGCTCCAACTACTTCATCATAAGCCTTTGTCCTTGGAGTTCTCTCTACACCACCTCCCGAAGATCAAGCCTGAGAGTCATTTAGCACTATGCATTTTTGAACTTTTTGGTAACTTGTTGCCAAAGGGGAGAAAAATGTATAGATCATAGGCTTCGAGAGAGAGTGTTGCCCTTTTTTATCTCTCTTGCTATTTTGGTTGAACTTCTTTATTGTGTGCTTGTGTGAGATACTTTATGTCCTTGTGAGATACTTATTGATCATGTGTTTGATCATATGCTACCCTTAATGTTTGGTTGAATGATGCTATCCTTTATATTCCTTATATGATCATTCACTTTCTTGGTGATGAGTGCATGCTTTTAATCTCTATCATTTTGAGTGCTCCACCAAGATGTATGTGACATGGAAGAGTAACCCATGATACTAATCGATTGTGCATTTGCATTCAAAAGCAAATTTTAAATAATGCACAAATTTAGGGGGAGCTCTTGCTTAGCACATATTTCTCAAAGCGATGATGCTTTTTAATCTTATTTAACATTTGTCAAAGCTTTGATCTATATGTTGTCATCAATTACCAAAAAGGGGGAGATTGAAAGTGCAACTATCCCTGGGTGGTTTTGGTAATTCCTAACAACATATAACTCATTGAGCTAATGCTACTTAAAGATAAACATTTCAGGAAAGCTCAGTGATTGGCATGGCATGGATGAGAAAAGTGGATCCCTCAAAATTATAAGGACAAAGGATTGGCTCAAGCACAAAGCTCAGGACTCTACATCTTTTCATTTTAAGTGATCCAAGATCACATTGAGTCCATAGGAAAAGCCAATACTATTAAGAGGGGATGAGGTGTTGCCTAATGACTTACTTGCTCAAAATGCTTAGTGATATGTTCCAAAAGCCCTCAACTACTATCTCACATCCACATATGTCCCAAACCAAAAGTCAAACTCGGCCCCACCGAAACTTTCTATCTGGCGCCACGGAGTTCAGTTGACATAGCCACTGCCAGAAACCCTAGTCTTTTCGGTCTCACCGAGATGGGATTGTAATCTCTCTGTTTCCCTTCGTAACGTTTTGGTCAAACCGAGATGAGCGATCGGTCCCACCAAGATTGCAATGTAAACTCTCTATTTCCTTTTTGTAACGTTTCGGTCCAACCGAGATGAGTGAATCGGTCCCACCGAGTTTGCCTGACCAACTCTCTGTTAGTCCATTACCAAAATCGGTCTCAACGAGTTTGTTCAATCGATCTCACCGAGATTACATTATGCCCTAACCCTAATAAAATTGGTCTCATCGAGTTGACATGTCGGTCCCGCCGAGAATCCTAACATTCACATTTTGAACTAAATGGGTCTGACCGAGTTTCATGATTCGGTCCCACCGAGTTTGGTGATCTGTGTGTAATGGTTAGATTTTGTGTGGAGGCTATTTATACCCCTCCACCCACTCTTCATTATGGAGAGAGCCATCAGAACATGCCTACACTTCCAACATATATTTTCTGAGAGAGAACCACCTACACTTGTGTTGAGGTCAAGATACTCCTCTCCAACCACATAAATCTTGATCTCTAGCCTTCCCCAAGTTGCTTTCCACTCAAATCATCTTTCCACCAAATCCAAATCCTATGAGAGAGAGTTGAGTGTTGGGGAGACTATCATTTGAAGCACAAGAGCAAGGAGTTCATCATCAACACACCATTTGTTACCTCTTGGAGAGTGGTGTCTTCTGGATTGGTTAGGTGTCACTTGGGAGCCTCCGTCAAGATTGTGAAGTTGAACCAAGGACTTTGTAAGGGCAAGGAGATCGCCTACTTCGTGAAGATCTACCCGAGTGAGGCAAGTCCTTCGTGGGCGACGGCCATGGTGGGATAGACAAGGTTGCTTCTTCGTGGACCCTTCGTGGGTGGAGCCCTCCGTGGACTCGCGCAACCGTTACCCTTCGTGGGTTGAAGTCTCCATGAACGTGGATGTATGATAGCACCACCTATCGGAACCACGCCAAAAATCTCCGTGTCTACATTGCGTTTGCTCCCTCCAAACTCCTCCCTTTACCTTCATATGCAATTGTTTTACATTCCCCTGCTATACTCTTGGAATTGCATGTGTAGGTTGATTACTTGTTTGTGCTAAGTTGCTAAAATCTGCCAAGACTTAAAATTGGGAAAAGGCTAGATTTTTATTTGGTCAAGTAGTCTAATCACCCGCCTCTAGACATACTTTCGATCCTACACCATTCAAATCCGTTGTGGTTGACTTTCTCATCCTATTGATTCAACATGTGTGTGAATGCATGCACTCATAAGTTCATCCTTATAAAATTCATCCTTTTGGCTCAGACGTAGTTCAAACATAAGCTGGTTCTCGGCAAATCAAACCTTGATTGATTGTCGATCTATGTTGATTCAACTCAATTATCTTTTGACCAGAGCCTCTGCTTCTGATCCCCCGATTTTGAAATCATAATTCATTTGTATTTAAGTTTTGAAATTATCCAGATATTTCTATAATCTGATGCCTTTGCACTATTTTCTCTTCTGGTTGAGCATCGATACTCACATTAGATTCTTTGTGGTCCGCCATATCCTTTGGTGGATTATTATCTGACCGTTCCTACCTATTCTCAAATCCTTGAGTTCTTCCCCCGATACATAATGCCTTTGGTAAATTGTATCCCCTGCTTTTTGATAGTCATGTTCTACTTCCGAGCTTGAGTTAATTACTTCTGCAGATTGTGGTATATGTTCCTAAGATGCCCCGATGGGTTGAACCTATGCCTTCCCTAATCTGTGTGAACCCAAAATATTTCAAGGGTCATACTTATCTGGTATTGCACTAGGTAAAACTTCAACTAATGTCATTTTCGAAAGAGAAGTGAATGGGAGGTTATACTTTGGAGAAGTGGGAGTCGACCTTGAACTTTGTGTTCATGCCCATGGACCCAATGTGGAACTTATCATGGCAGCTTCTTGTAATATTAATAATAATCCCCTTGTTATAAGTTCATCTGGTATCTATGTTTGGTTCTTTGCAACCGTGGTTCCGACCATGATTGTTCCCCTTTGATTCCATTTCTCGGACAAGTTACTGTACTTGTCTTCTGCAGATCCCTTCACCTGCCCAACCTTTATTCTAATCTACCTTCGAGTATTACCCTCTAGTATCTCAAGAATAACGCGGAACTACATAACTTCTTATGAGTTCTTCATCAACTATTATTTCTCACTGATTTCATATTTCCCCTGGGTTCTGAGTTATTAAGTCACTCGAGAACACTGATAAGTGAATCGATTCCGCACTTCGATTCAATAACTCTAAGTAACTTTCATTTCTTACGAGTTTAATAATCCTTCATGTCATTCCTATCTTGAACGGTTATATCATTATCATGCTAAATTTTAGCTGTGCTACCTGGTCCTTCTCCCGGAGCATAATTTTCAAGGATGAGCTAAGATTACGTCGATCTTCCTCGTCATATCACTTCGCCTTGAACAGCAAGCTTGATTTTGAGTTTGCGTAGTACCCGTGGTTCCAATAACCTTTCACTTCATCATTCCTTTGACTTTATGTCATCGCTGATCGATTACATCTTCATGAAATCTCTCGACAAATGTGTCGTGATCATCATCAACATTCTGAGTTGTTCCAGGATTTCAATCGAATTCGTGATGAGAAATACCATCCTTACCCCTTGATGATTTGTGTTCTCATCGACAACATTCTTGCCTCCCCGCCAACACAAACTTGTTCATATAAATTTTGGAAATACATCCTTTGCAACATGTCAATGGATTGCTGCTGAACCCATCAGCCACCTCCTCATATTTTTCCTGATAAAATTGCATGAGGTGTTCTAGTAATTCCCGATGGATCCTCTGTGTTCCCAAGGTCCGGCCTTTACCTGATGACCATGTCAATGCTATCCCGAAGCAAGACTGTGATACTCCGAACATCATTAAGAACCTTGCAGGCGCAATGCTAAATGTTTCTTGATCACTTATCCAAACACTATTGTATGGGTAACGTCATGAACTTTCCTCTCCCCTTTACCTAAATGGAAATCTACTTACTATCCTCTCATGGATGTCATCCTCTGCTTGTCCTTTGGAAGGATATACTCTTAATATTTGTGTTTAAACATATTTTCCTTTCCATTGATCTGATTAAATTAATAATCACATTTTACTTTCCATTGTTCTGTTTAACCTTTCTCATGATCTATATGGTATAAGCAGTAATATTTCCCTATTTATGTAAACACCTTGGTGTACAACTCTGTCAGTAAAACCCTGTTACTATTGTTGATGATATTCCGGTAACCACCGATGGACGAGAAGTTTGCCTATTGGTCCGCCTCGTTCCAACAAGCCGGAAAATGGTTCTCTTTGTTCCTCGCCTTTGGTACCAACGTTGATGCCAACATAACTGAGAGGCTACCTATGACATGCCTTGCTATCATATCCGTGCAACATGTCGCAGCTCTTCCTACTCTGAACACACGAGGTGGGCCCATAACCCACAGTTCCACAGGATCGAAACCTAACTCTCCTGTACAACCTTGATTCCGAAATATTCTTTGCACTTGGCTTCGTTTGTAATTCACGAGCTAACTTCCTCACCATGATTCATTCCGGTATCAGAGGCAACATTATTCATCATTGCTCTGAACCCCTACATCACCTGTTATAGGCATCAGCTTGATGCCTACCTAGTTGAAACTTGTTGAACCTCCTTATAGCACACTCGATTTGTTTCTTGGTGCTTCAAAATCTCCTTCCTTGAGATAATTACTGGATGCTAATCCTTTCAGACACCCGTCCTTATAGTTTTCCGCTTATACCCTATTCGTAAGTACGATGGAGTTTCTAAAGAAAGGACGAGGACTTCATCATGATGCCCTGATGCAGCGACATGAAGACATCAACGTAAGGGATCAACTTATTTGAGAAGGCCAACCAAGAACGAGAAGATTCGTTAGAATTTCGTAACCAAAACTTTCCCCTTACTCCACCTCTTAAATCTCGGGACGAGATTTCTTGTAGTGGAGGAGATTTGTAGTGGAGCAAACTCCTATTAATGGTGCCACATCATCATAATTAAATTTTGCTAATCATCACTTTGTCCCAAACCAACCTCAAATTCAAATTTAAAAGACAAGTCAAAATTATTTCTCCTCAAGCTATAAAACTAAAATGTTCAAATAGTTCTATACAGTTTCTGTGATCAATGTCATGTTGAAACCAACTTGGTTTGACTCACAAATAAATTCCTAGAAAATTAATAAGTGGTCCAAAAGCATTTAAATTAGCCTTTTCAAAATAAGCAAATATTTATAATTTTCCAAATGATGTGAAACATTGTGTGTGGTCTCAAAATATTGCAATACTAATTATGTGGCCATCTACACTTTTTACAAAACTCTTTTGCTAACAAATTAATTTGCAAAACAGAGTTATAAAAATTAGAAAACGGAAAAGGGAGAGAGGTGCTACTGGGCACTTTGGACCAGCTAGCTACACAAAAGGCCCAGCCCACAGCACTACTTGCCTCCTACTCCAGGTACAGTTACAGGGGGAGCCGTGGCGGCCATCCCCCCCCCCCCAGTCAGATAAGAGCATCGTCGAGACCCCCTCTTGATCCCCTATGAACCCTAGTTCCATTCCCCTCTCCCTCCCACTTGCTCTCTTCGCTCGAAGCCATCTCCCGAACTCATCCGCCTCCGCGCCGTTGACGTGCTCTAGAGCCACCCCGGGCCTCGCGGACATGTCCATGAGTCGCGCGTTTGTTGTCTACGTCGACTACAATGATCAGATCAAGCAATACCGCATTGAGCCAACCTAATCGAGACACTCCATCGCCTTTGGTCACCGTCGTCCGCTAATTCGATTCGTCGCCTGCCTGCCTTCTAAGCCTCCGAAGAGCCTTCATGTGCTCCAACGGTGAGCCCTGTCCCCTTAGCCTCTCTTCCCAAGGTCCGGCTCCTCCCCTAGCAAGAAAGATGCAAGCTCCGACACCACCGTCTACCATGGCCATCGAATACGACGAGGCCGTGCTCACCTGCTCCTTTTGATTGTGTGTGCGTGCATGAGGCACCCGGTATATGCCGCCTAACCCGTTGCCTTGCTCGTTTCCGAGCTCATGTGCTATTCTGGCCGAACACCGCGGCCACGCACTGCTCATTCGCTGCTTGTTGTTCCTTGCCGCGACATGCTCTACTGCTGCTAGCGCCCCTGCCCATGCCCTCATGCATGTGCGCGCGCGGCCTCGCCTCCACATGCTGCTTGTTGTTGCGTGTTGCGGTTGTCTCCCCTTGCTGCCACTTGTTCTCCTATTGCTGCCTACCCCTACTACTACTCTGCTGCGTAGCTGCCGCCGTTGCACTAGCTGCTCGTGGACGCTTGCTATTGCTGCTCCTAGATGCTGCTACTAGCTGCTGCTGGAGCCGCTACTAATGGCCATGGTCATGGCCATGGACGAGCATATATTCTTTGTGTATGTGTGTACAGCCACCAGTGGTCGGCCCATGCAAATTAGATTAGGGTATAATTTATACTAGTTAGTTTAGCTGCTAGCCAATGACAGTGGCCCCCACTTTTAGTTAATCTAATTTAATTAAAGTCTAGTTAATCATAACAATGACATGTGGGACCTGCCTACACTATGTCCTTTGACCGGTCAAGCTTTGACTGAGTCAACCTAGTCCCCTGGCCCCACATATCAGCCTCTCTGGCTATGTACTGTAGCTATGGGTACACATAGCAGTTTTCCTATTTAATTCGAATTAATAGTAATTTCATAAAATACTAAAATCTTTGAAAATCATAGAAAAATAACCATAACCAAGATGAAAATAATTTATATATGAAAGTTGCTCAGAAAAATCAAGTGAATCCGAATATGCCCTCTGTTCATCTGTCACGTGCCTATGGCATGACGAACATGGAACCTTTTCCCCTCTTTCATCTGTCCAGAAAATGCCAAACTCCGGGAAAACAATCCTGGGTATTTTTCCCCTTCGCCTGTATCGAGTACTACCGCGTTAGGTCACCCCTAGCACATCGTTTTACCATGTTATGCTTTATGATGGTTCGTTTATTTTATATTTATTGTTTGCTCGCCCTCTTCTCTTTGGTAGACCCCAAGACCGATGCTGCCCCTATGATCGACTACGTCTCCGATGACCCTTCTTCCTTTGCAGCAAAGCTTCCAGGCAAGCCCCCCCCCCCCTTGATCATTTCGATATCGCCATTCTATTCTCTTATGCTTGCATTAGATTTTGCTACTGTAATTGATTGCTCTTATTTTGATCCATAGCCTGCTTTTGTACCTACTGTCGCACCTTACCTACTTATTCTAAACTGCTTAGTATAGGCTGCTTAGAGATCCATCAGTGACCCCCATCTTGGCCCAGTTGCCCTGCTTTATGTTTGGTGACTCGATCAACGTGATCGACGTCCAGGCCCCGACACCACACATCACCCCCCCCCTTAGTTGTACGACTCTGCAGAGTTGTGATACGTCTCCAACGTATCTATAATTTTTTATTGTTCCATGCTCTTATATTATCTGTTTTGGATGTTTAATGGGCTTTAATATGCTCTTTTATATTATTTTTGGGACTAACCTATTAACCGGAGGCCCGGTGCAAGTTTCTGTTTTTTTTGCCTATTTCAGTGTTTCGCGGAAAAGGAATATCAAACGGAATCCAAACGGAACGAAACCTTCGCGAGGATCTTTCTTGGAACAAACGCAATCCAAGAGACTTGGAATGGGAGTCAGAGATGCAATGAGGCAGGAGGGCGCGCCCAGTGGGGTAGGCGTGCCCCCACCCTCGTGGGCCCCTCGTAGCTCCACCGACGTACTTCTTTCGCCTGTATATACTCTTATACCCTAAAAACATCCAAGAGAGCCACGAAACCACTTTTCCACCGTCGCAACCTTCTGTACCCGTGAGATCCCATCTTGGGGCCTTTTCCGGAGCTCCGCCGGAGGGGGCATTGATCACGGAGGGCTTCTACATCAACACCATAGCCCTTCCGATGAAGTGTGAGTAGTTTACCTCAGACCTTCAGGTCCATAGTTATTAGCTAGATGGCTTCTTCCCTCTCTTTGGTCCTCAATACAAAGTTCTCCTCGATGTTCTTGGAGATCTATTCGATGTAATATTCTTTTGTGGTGTGTTTGCCGAGATCTGATGAATTGTGGATTTTTGATCAAGTTTATCTATGAACAATATTTGGTTCTTCTCTGAATTCGAGCTCGGTACCCGGGGATCCTCTAGAGTCGACCTGCAGGCATGCAAGCTTGAGTATTCTATAGTCTCACCTAAATAGCTTGGCGTAATCATGGTCATAGCTGTTTCCTGTGTGAAATTGTTATCCGCTCACAATTCCACACAACATACGAGCCGGAAGCATAAAGTGTAAAGCCTGGGGTGCCTAATGAGTGAGCTAACTCACATTAATTGCGTTGCGCTCACTGCCCGCTTTCCAGTCGGGAAACCTGTCGTGCCAGCTGCATTAATGAATCGGCCAACGCGAACCCCTTGCGGCCGCCCGGGCCGTCGACCAATTCTCATGTTTGACAGCTTATCATCGAATTTCTGCCATTCATCCGCTTATTATCACTTATTCAGGCGTAGCAACCAGGCGTTTAAGGGCACCAATGCTATCGAGTGCCGAGGGTGATACCTCATCAGCACTTCTGATGTTAACCCTATAGTGTAGCTATTCGGTTGTGGTCGTCGAGGGTGATTCCTCCTTGACCACTCTCGGTAATGACTCTGTCATGCAACCCCTCAAGTGTGGACCAACGAGGGTGATTCCTCCAAGTCCACCTTGATGGTTA
>NC_053024.1:314535238-314541987 GCF_003073215.2 Triticum urartu
TACCAAGCTTCACGGGAACCTTCAATGCCACTCTGCCTAAAGAGGAGCGCTGGAAGATTCAAGCTCATGTTCCGGGAAGGACATTCGTGCCAATCACGAAACCCATAGATAGTGTTTTCAATGCACCAACCTGGAGTCTGGGAAAGAGCATGGCCGCTCATATCACCATAGGATGCATTGGAGAAGTTTATCAAGAAGATCTCAAGGACACTATCTACCAAATTTGCGGACGCCGAGATGAACAATGGGAGTTAGTCAGCACCAAGAAGGATAGATTCATTGCATCTTTCATCCAGGAGTTAAACCAGCACATTCGACGCCACGAGAACCAGATGTGCAATGATATGATAGAGTTGAAGAATGCGAAGGCAAGGATGATCGAGCTAGAAGGAGAACTGAAGTCTACACGCAAGGACTACATGGACGAGATCGTAGCTCTAGCAAGACACAATGGCGATCTTAAGCAGGAGATTGAAGAACTCAAGAGGAAGTTAGCATCCAAGGAAGAAGACGAGTACGTCGCATGTCCGGAAAACTACATCATCATCGACGACACCGATTCGGATCCAAGTGAACCCGACTTTGAAGACGAGGCTGGAGCAGATATCATGGAGTCTTCCACCGGTTCAAATTTCTAGATGACCACCAGATAGTAGTAGTATTCCCCCATGTAAACATTATAGTTCGAGCACTTTTGCGATAGTTTTAGACCGTTTGTAAGCCCTTGTTTGATTGATTGAAGTGATTTTGTGTGCATTTTGCTCATGTGCATATGGGTAGTGTTTTCCCTTTAGAACTCACTCTATTCTCAATTCTCGTCTTTTCTAAACCCTCAGATGCCTCCGAGACGTGACAATGGATTTCCACCGGAGCTCACTCAGTTGATCCAGCAGCAGAATCAATTGATGCAGATGTTAGTCCAGAACCAGCAGAACAACAACAACAACCCACCACCACCACCACCTGTTGACCACTTAGCCCATTTCCTTAGGCTGAATCCGCCGGTGTTTTCCAGTAGCACCGAGCCAATAGTAGCAGACGATTGGCTCCGCAAGATAGGAAGGGAGTTGACCACGGCAGGATGCACAGATGGTGAGAAAGTGAAGTTTGCCGCTCATCAGCTAGACGGACCCGTGGCAGCATGGTGGGAGAATTTCACAGCCACTTACCCAGTTGACACTGTCACATGGGATCAGTTTCAGCAAGCTTTCCGCACTGCCCATGTTTCAGCAGGAGCTATGGCCCTGAAGAAGCGTGAGTTTCGCAACTTACGCCAAGGAGGAAGGACTGTTGGCCAGTATGTGGAGGAGTTTAGTAAGCTAGCCCGTTATGCCCCAGATGACGTTGCTACGGATGTAGCTAAGCAGGAGAAGTTTCTGGAAGGACTGAATGATGAACTAAGCATGAAGTTGATGGTAGCGAGTTTCAACAACTACCAGGAGTTGGTAGATCGTGCCATCATGATAGAAGGGAAGCAACAGCAGATTGAGAACCGTAAGAGGAAGTATGGACAAGGGAAGTATAACTCTGGAGCCCAGCAGAAGCCCCGTTTTACCCCTAAACCGGGATTTCAGTTTCAGCATACCCATGGAGGAGGTAGCTCGCACAACCATAATGGCCACAAGAATGGTAATGGGAATGGAGGAAGCAACGGCCAGAACCGGACCACCCCATCGACCCCAACCAAGAGGGACCTGAGTCAAGTCACCTGTTTCAAGTGTTCGAAGACCGGACATTATGCCAATGAATGTCCCGAAGGCCAGAATGGGAATGGCAATGGAAACTCTGGGAAGAAGCCGAACCCTTTCAATAGGGGACAGGTGAACCACGTTAATGTGGAGGAGATTGAAGATCAGCCCGATGCAGTAATAGGTAAGTTTTTGGTTAAGTCATTTACTGCACTCGTTCTTTTTGATACTGGTGCATCGCATTCATACATATCAAGGGGATTTGTGGAAAAGTATAGCCTGCCCACTAGGATTCTTAAAACACCTATGCTAGTAAGCTCGCCAGGAGCAGAATACATGGCCAGACAAGGATGTTTCCAAGTACCATTGAGTATAGGAAGGCATGTATTCCCAACGGATTTAATTATTCTGGAATCCCAAGGGTTGGATGTGATTCTTGGTATGGATTGGCTGTCGATGTATGGAGGAAACATCGATTGTGCCAGTAAGACAATTTTTCTTACCACACCAGAAGGAAGAAGGATCAAGTATGTATCCCGGCATGTGCCAAACAGGACCCAAGTAAATTCCTTAACAGGAGTTGTGCAGGAGGAAGTACCAGTGGTAAAGGATTTTCCTGATGTATTTCCTGAGGTATTACCAGGCATGCCACCGGATAGAGACATTGAGTTTTTGATTGAGTTATTGCCAGGTACAGGCCCAATATCGAAGCGACCGTACTGGATGCCAGCAAAGGATTTGGTGGAAATTAAGAGTCAGATTAAGGAGTTATTGGATAAAGGTTACATTCGCCCAAGTTCTTCACCTTGGGGATCACCCGTACTTCTAGTGGAAAAGAAGGATGGATCATTAAGGATGGTTGTAGATTATCGTGGATTGAATGAAGTAACCATCAAGAATAAGTACCCACTGCCAATGATCAATGATCTGTTTGATCGATTGCAAGGAGCTAAAGTGTTTTCCAAGATCGATTTGCGATCAGGGTACCACCAATTGAAGATTCGGGAGCAGGACATACCTAAGACAGCATTCACCACGAGATATGGACTGTATGAGTATACCGTTATGTCATTTGGATTGACTAACGCACCTGCCTATTTTATGAACCTGATGAACAAAGTGTTTATGGAGTTTTTGGATAAGTTCGTCATAGTGTTCATTGATGACATTCTGGTTTATTCAAAGAATGAAGAGGAGCATAAGGAACAATTGCGTTTGGTTTTGGAGAAACTAAGGGAACATCAGTTATACGCCAAATTCAGCAAATGTGAGTTTTGGTTGAAGGAAGTTGGATTCCTCGGACACGTTATATCCGGAGAAGGTATAGCAGTTGACCCCATAAAGGTTGAGACCGTAACCGAATGGGAAGCACCCACAACAGTTGGAGAGATCCGGAGTTTTCTTGGACTCGCAGGATACTATCGGAGATTCATTGAGAACTTTTCAAAGATTGCAAAGCCTATGACTGAATTGTTGAAGAAGGATACTAAGTTCAAATGGACTGAGGAGTGTGAGGCTAGTTTCCAGGAGTTGAAGAAACGCTTGGTTACCTCACCAGTATTAATTTTGCCAGATCAGACCAAGCATTATGAGGTGTATTGCGACGCTTCACGTCGAGGACTTGGAGCAGTGCTTATGCAGGAAGGAAGAGTTGTTTCGTATGCTTCACGGCAACTGAAGCCTCATGAGTTGAATTATGCCACGCATGATTTGGAGTTAGCAGCCGTAGTGCATGCATTGAAGACGTGGAGACATTTCCTCATTGGAAATCATTGTGAGGTGTACACGGATCATAGGAGTTTGAAGTACATTTTCACGCAGAAGGAGTTGAACCTCAGACAAAGGAGATGGTTGGAGCTCATCAAGGATTATGACATGATATTGCATTACCATCCCGGAAAAGCTAACGTAGTAGCTGACGCATTGAGCCGTAAGAGCCATGTCAATACCCTAGTGACGGGGAAAATACCAAAGGAGTTAGCAGAAAACCTTCGTGAGCTATGTTTGGAAATAGTTTCGAGAGGCTATGTAGTAGCATTGGAGATTCAGTCAACATTGATGGATAAGATCAAAGAAGCTCAGAAATCTGACAAGGAGATTGCCGCTATAAAAGAGAGAATGAGTAAAGGAAAAGCAAGGGGATTTCGTGAGGATGAGCACGATACCTTATGGTTTGAGGACCGTGTTTATGTGCCCAATGACCCGGAGATCAGGAAGTTGATTTTGCAAGAGGCACATGATTCACCGTATTCGATTCACCCAAGGAATACCAAGATGTATTTGGATTTGAAGGAAACATTCTGGTGGACCGGAATGAAGAAGGATATTGCAGCATATGTAGCAGTTTGTGACGTATGTCAGAGAGTAAAGGCAGAGCATCAGAAGCCAGCAGGATTGTTACAACCATTGCCGATACCCGAATGGAAGTGGGAAAAGATAGGCATGGACTTTATCACAGGACTACCCAGGACAAAATCAGGATATGACTCGATATGGGTAGTAGTTGATCGTTTGACGAAGGTAGCACATTTCATTCCAGTTAAGACCACTTACACCAGTGCTAAATTGGCGAAGATATACATGACTAGGATCATTTGTTTGCATGGAGTTCCGAGGAGTATCGTATCAGATAGAGGAACCCAATTTACCTCAAGGTTTTGGAATCAGTTGCATGAAACATTAGGAACGAGACTGGAGTTCAGCACGGCTTTTCATCCACAGACGGATGGACAGACCGAGAGAGTCAATCAGATTTTGGAAGATATGCTGAGAGCTTGTGCACTAGATTATGGATCTAGTTGGGACGATAATTTGCCATATGCGGAGTTTTCTTATAACAACAGTTACCAAACCAGTTCGAAGATGGCACCTTTCGAAGCTTTATACGGAAGGAGGTGCAGGACACCGTTGTCATGGGACGAAGTTGGAGACCGTCAATTCTTTGGACCAGATTTGATTAAGGAGTCTGAACGGAAAGTTAAGTTGATTCGCGATAGGCTCAAGGTAGCCCAGTCCAGGCAGAAGAGCTACGCAGATTCTAAACGCAAGGAGACAGTTTACGAAATCGGACACAGAGTTTATCTTCGAGTATCCCCACTTCGAGGAGTTAAGCGCTTTGGAGTTAAGGGAAAGTTAGCACCGCGTTTCGTTGGACCATATAAGATTTTGCAACGTATGGGAGAAGTCGCTTATAAGTTGGAATTACCAGAGGGACTGTCAGGAGTTCATGATGTATTCCATGTTTCTCAGTTGAAGAGATGCCACGCCGAGATGGCGGAAGTATCGCTAAGAGATACCGTGCCGCTTGAAGCGATTCAGTTGAAGGATGACCTAACATATGAGGAGAAGCCAGTTAAGATTCTCGATTTTGCCAGCAGAGTTACTCGCAGCAAGGTTATCAAGTTTTGCAAAGTTCAGTGGAACCACCACTCAGAGGATGAAGCCACCTGGGAGAGAGAAGAAGATTTGCTCAAGGACCACCCTCACCTATTTTCTAGCCAACCCGAATCTCGAGGGCGAGATTCATATTAAGGGGGGTAGGTTTGTAACATCCCAAATTTGCAATTTGGAATGTTATACATAGATCATCATGCATGTCATATTTTCATGCATTTTGGTTGATCCTAGAAATTTCACGCAACTCAAGGACCTTCGGAGAGAGTTGGAGATTTCGTTATTTTCGTATTTGAGAGTTTTCTCGAATTTGAAAAGAGGATCATTTGATTTATTTATTTGATCTTCAATAATTTTTCCGATATCAAAAAAATAAGAGAGGGAATAAAATGACTTTCCCAAAATTTAGGAAAAATGAAGATTTAATAAATAGATCAAATTTTGGTTTTGCCGGAGTTTATTTGCATTTTATTTGGATAGGGAAAAATGCGCGTTTTCAAAAATTGCATTTTAGGTCCGGAGAAAAGTTCATTTTGTTCGGCTCACTTTTAGGAGTCGGGGAAAATTTACTTTAGTTTTTTCGGAGTTCGTTTAGATCTCTTTTTTTCTGCACGCTGAACCGTTTATAAAAAAACAGGAAACTTACCGCAGGCCAGCTGGGCCAAGGCCCAAGCCAGCCGGCCGGCCGCCCCAGCCTCCCAGCCGCGTGCAGCGCCAGGCAAGGCCGCCGCCGCCGCCTCTTGTTTCCCTGGCCGAATCCTAGTAGGTTAGCCCCTCCCCTTTCCTTATTCTATTTTCTTTTCTTTTTTCTTCGAGGACTCTTTTTCCTAATCCTAGTCTATTTCTTGTCCCCTACCCCAAGTAAACCCCCCCTCACCAATATAAATACCCCAACACCCCCCCCTCTAAACACATCAAATCCCAAGCCTCTCTCAACCCCAAGCACTCCACCGCACCCCGCGCCCTACACCGCCGCCGCCGCTGCACCTAGCCGCCGCCTTAGCCACCGCCGCACCTAGCCGCGCACCTTGCCCACGCCGCCGCCCTACGCCGCCGCCGGAGGTTGCCCCACGTCTCTTTTTCTCGGATCGTTTTCTTCTAATGGTTCTGATTCCTTTCTTCTCTAAACCATTCCGGTTTTCTAGATCGGTTTTTCGTTCGGTTTTCTTCTCTGAAACCCTAGATCGGATTCGTTTTCTTCTCCGATTTAGTTGCCTTTGGACCGTTCGCCGGACTGTTCGTCCTAACGAACATGATCACCGGGTAGATTGAGGCACCTGATGTCTATCAGGACTTGCCTGTTTTTTTTGGACCGCCACCCAGGCTCAAAGGGATCATAAGATAATTCATGCTAGAAACTTCCGTGTGCAGCCACATGCTAATATGGGCTCTGGCATAGTTGACTAAGTCGTGGGAACTCTTATGGGGTGGACTAGCAGATGTAGGGGATGTAGGTGTACCGGTCTACCCCACATGTAAGGTGCTAGTGCTTCTGAAAGACTATGTCTCGGTCATCCGTTTCTCAAACACCATGTAGTGCGAGAAAACAAACGGAGGCGATCGAGTCATGTGGGGAAAAGTGCGCAAACCTCTGCAGAGTGTACAAACTAATCATGATTAGCCGTGTCCCCGGTTATGGACAACTTGAGTATCTAGTACTTGAATATC